>NW_022323265.1:0-5466 GCF_002776525.5 Piliocolobus tephrosceles
CAGAGAAATGCAAATCAAAACCACAATGAGATACCATCTCACACCAGGCTTATGTTCTATACAAAGTACCATGAAAATTTGGAGCTCAAATTACGCTTAGAGTTTGATATGGTTTGGATCTGTGTTCTAACCCAAATCTCATGTTCAATTGTAATCCCCAGTACTGGAAGTGGAGATCCTTCATTAATGGTTTAGCATCATCCACTTGGTGTTGTTCTCCTGATAGTGAGTTCTTGTGAGATCTGGTTGTTTAAAAGTGTGTAGCACCTTCCTCTTCACTCTCCTGCTCCTGCTCCTGCCATGTGAGATGCCTCACTTCCACTTTGCCTTATGCTCTGATTGTAAGTTTTCCCGAGGCCTCCTCAGAAGCCAAGCAGATGCCAGCATCATGCTTCCTGGACAGCCTGCAGACCTGTGAGCTAATTAAACCTCTTTTCTTGATAGATTACCTACTCTCAGGTATTTCTTTATAGCAATGGGAGAAAGGACTAATACAGAGTTTGTTTGTTAAACAAACAAAAACAAAACAAAACAAAACAAAACAAAACTCCTACCAGAATAGATGAAATTACCCATCTGTATAGGTCACCTCAGGGAAGGTGGTTACCTCAAATTAGAAAGCAGGTTGCTGAATTCTAACCAAGGAAAATAGGGTATAGCTCAGAAAGGCAAGATTGAAATTTGATCTAGAAGAAGGCTGTAGCGTGTTTAACAATAGGAGCCTGGTTGAATAAACTATAGCTCATATAGTGAGATACTATGTGGCCATTAAAATAGCAAAATAAACCTATATTTATAGAAATGGAAAGATGTTCAAAATTAAGTGAGACTATTACATAAGAGTGAACAGTACAGTCCTATTTTGTTCTCTGCATATAGATTTCTCTCTGCATAGAAAAATTATGATGTGTTCTTTTTTGGTTCTCTATATTTTAAAAACATTATACAATGAACAAAGATTTGTTGGTTAATTTAGCATAATATATTATATTGGAATCTGTCTATAGACATTATGTGAAGAGTAGGAAGGGGCTGAATGGAGGTGAAAAAAGAGGCATAAGAGTGAGAACTTGTCAGTGTAATCAGCAGCATCAGGGCTGAAGGTAGGAGGAGGCTGACTAATGCTTTTTGACTGTTTTTTATGTGCCAGGGACTTTATCAGGTAGTACTTTATATGTTAGCTCTGTTAACTTGCGTAACGACCCTGTGTGGTAGGTACAATTATCATTCCCATTTTATAGATAAGACGTCTGAGGCTGAGAGAGAAAGTGACTTGCCCAAAACCACTGGGCTAGTGAATGGCAGAGACAGGACTAGAACCCAGGTCCCTCTGTGTTCTACCCACTGGAGGCCCAGATCATGTAGTCCCCAGAGAGGGAAGCTCTTTTGAGGCCTGGAGGAATAACCTCCAAATTCATGAGTGAGAATTCTTGCTGGGAGAGGGGGTGGTGGGGGCAGGAGAGAAGGCCCTGAAAGGGGATGAAGAGCTTGGTCCGTAAACAGGTCTGTCCCCAATGTGAATGGACAAAGTGATATACTGTCAGCACTCTTTTGTGAGTTAAGTTGGTGTCAGTCTTGCTCTCACAGCTGGTCACTGACAGTGCTCTTCAGAACCAGGTGCCCTGATACCTTTCTTGTCTTATTTTAACATCAACAGAGTATTTTAACCTACGTGCAGTTTCTGTCTTTGTAAAGTGGTTCATCTGTTGAGGCTAGGTCGGCGTACCATTTTTGGAGGTAAGCCATCTTTTCTTTTATTTATAGCTAATACACAGGAACCTCACACATGCAAAAGACTGAAGGTTTTTAATTTTGGATAGAAAACACTGTATCATCCAAACATTTACAAACTGTAACATAACTGCAGTAGAGGGCCAATGAGCTCTGTGGCACTGGACAAAACAACTGGCAGTGAACATTGTCACTGGGTCACACATCCATATCGCAGTGGTGTGACAGGCTCAAGATAACACATGACAGGGGATTAAAGTCAATCATTCACGCTGTTGTACCTTGGCAAGTTCAGACTTGAGCTGCTGTGACAGTGTCAGTCTGTAAACCTGGAGCTAACCAAAAGGTTCTCAAAGAACCTATATAGTTCAATTCTGAATTATACATCAGTTGCATGATCTTCATGCAGGTATGTGGCTGACATTAACGTATTACAGATAACACTGGTCATATACTTGAATCCTACTTTTAAAGCTGCCTGATAATATATCCCAGAGAAAAGGCCAATTGCTTCACTTTGGTTTGTATCTCTGGCTTGGCATGTCCCAAAGTACTCATTAAACTTAGCTAGACAATATCAAAGTAAGAGGCTTAGCACTAAAAGAGTTTCTAATTTCTTGGACAAATCCTCTTCATCTGAATGCCCAAATAACCTATGAGATCTGATGCCACTAAAGTTCTAGTACACACACACACACACAGCTACACTATGAGCTATATTCCAAAAGGACTGAACTTGTTAGCTGTTCCTAAGCCAGAGGCATTGTCAAACTATAATATACAACATGCTCTGTTTCATAAGTAGAATACGTGCTCTGCATTCTCACTGGCATTCACAAAATGAAGAAACCACCCTGTCTGCAAATGCAAGTGAAGTGGAGACTTGGAGACACTTTATGTGAACTGGTATGGCCAAATGCATGTGAAGTGGGACCAGAAGACATGGGTCTTTGAACACTGATTATCTATGACTTTGGTGCATGTTTCTCACCTGACAGGTGAGAAATCCAATGTTGCTTCAGCAAAAGAAGCAAAAGAAAGCTAAGGACTGATCTGCCTCAGGGACATGTTAAGGGGAGAGAATACCACCCATCATCCTTCACTCTCTAAAAGTAGAGAAAACCCAGGACTACATATCACAACAGAGAAAAATGTTGACAAAGAAAATACACAACTCATAACATTCTTAAGGAAAGAGTTTCTACCAGTGTAAAAGCCTTAAAAAGAAAATATATTAGTCTCAGTACCACTTGGAAAAGACTTTTGGACCTTATTGTGAACAATTTAATCTCAAGGAGCACATGAAAATTTAAATAACTGGAATGCTGGTAATCATGGATAGGTATATACTCTTTTTGTTGAACTGGCCAGGTATGTTTCTGTATTACTCTCTTCCCCCGAAACTTCCCACTTCCTTCTCCACAACTGGGATTCTGTAAGGGCTGGTGTAGAGCCCTCTACAAAGTTAAGTATGAAACCATGAAAATGGTTGAAAGGTTAATAAAGCTGTGGAAGAGAAAAAAGCTTTTAGGTTACCCCCAATGCTTTAAAAAGCACCAAGAGACAGGACACCAGACTTAACATGGAAGCCACTGGTTTCACACATGCCAACTTCTCAGCATATTTTTGTTCAGTTCCTGCAAGACTCATGGGTCTAAATGAGACAGATGTTTTCAAAGCACACTTCTCTTTTGTGAAAACAGTCACAAATCACAGAGAATGTAACATGCTTTTACTTGTATTGACATGTAAAGGAGACATGGGCTGCCAAGACTGGTGACAATACTAGTACTTCCTATTTCAGGGGAAGGCAAAGACTGTCAGTCCCACAGCCAGGGAATCAGAGAAGACATGTTTTATAGGGCTTGAAAAGCACATTTTGCGTTTTTGTTTTTTGCTTTGGAAAAGTTTCTATGCCACCATCAAATACTTTGAAATCACAACTGCCTTTAAAGGGACAAGAAAACAAGAGTTCGTTATGACCTCACATCTTTCCATTTGTCTGTTACTGCCTGACACCTCAACCATTTCTTCACAGTATATTAAAACAAAAACAAAAACATAGGAACAACATGTAAGGCTTAAGCCTTGTCTTTTTGTTTGTTTTTAAATGTGTACATCAAAAGGAAGGCTTTCATTTGGCACTTAGAATAAAGCAACCAGACTTGGTTGGAATCATATCTGCCTGTATCATACCAAGAATTCTGAGAGTGAGATGCCTGAAGGTGAGGTAAAAATTTGGTTTAGATATCACTAAATCATAAACATTGGAAAGTAATAAAGTGAGAATTATCTTCCTAGGTATAAACCAATCTGGAGTACAGTAAGCCTCTTTTGAGAGGGATATTTTAATGTAAAGGTAATTTACGCTACCCTACACAATTGTTTAGAAAAAGTACACTTAATAAAATACTCTCATAGAAAGATTTCCCAATAGTATATCAAAGCCTAATTAGCATCAAGAAGAGTTGGGTGTTTAATAAAAGCCAGTATGTAACAAAGAACTAACATGATCATCTTTAGTTATTAAACTTCTCTTTCTACTAAATTAAGGCCAAGCTTAAATAGTTACCAATTAGGTTTGAAAAGCACCTCTTAAAAAGACTTGGATTCCTTTTGGCTGGAAGTGTTCTGAGAAAGGTCTCACTTCCAGTGAAGTGTGAGGGGTATCTCAGACAGAAGATGTTTCATGCATGTTGGCAGGCAATGACAACTGACTTGCTGGTAAATGACCATAATTTCTAAGGGTACTTTCCAAAGATACA
Source organism: Piliocolobus tephrosceles (assembly GCF_002776525.5). NCBI lineage: Eukaryota > Metazoa > Chordata > Mammalia > Primates > Cercopithecidae > Piliocolobus > Piliocolobus tephrosceles. Next base: position 4,497 of record NW_022323265.1, read on the forward strand.
CATGTCTAATATATTCACCATAAGCTTTAGATTCTTGTAATTAGTTCTATATAGAGTTTCAGGTTTTCTTTCATAGAGCAAACCTTATTCGTGAATTTCTTCTTTAAAAAGTCAAACTGTTAGCTGTTATTTAAGTTTGTTATTTAAAATTGTTTTATTTATTACTGTGATAAATCTGTCATTCCATAAACTAAGTAAATAATTAATGCATTTTAAAAACGTTGGCCATGGTAGACTCTGAGCATTGTCACAAGCACAGGGACAGAGCCTGCCTCATGCTTAGAAAAGATAAGCAGTAACCCCAGGCCTGCGAAACTTGTGTAGAAAGCAGGCAGAGGTCAGATTAGTGGATGACAGTGGCAGGTGGTTAAATGCCTTCCTATTTAAGTATAGTAGTCACATGAGAATGGAATTTCTGCTTGGGGAACTGGAAAGGTAGGACAGTGGGGGAAGGGAGTCACATTTCTTTCACAGGATAGGTGCTATATCAGAGTATGAAGTGAAAGCCATTAATAGATCATCTTTTCTAGTATTCCTGACAACTTGCCTTCAAGAGTCTCCTCACTATTGCTGGGCTCCTATAGATAGCTAATCTGCTTTTAATAGTGTATAAATACCTAGATTCCATCTTTTTCTTCTCAGATATTTATTTCTTTATTTATTTTCCTATCTTGAACCCTTTGTTCTCCCCCCCCCCCTTCGTGGTGAACAGGTTTTATTTAGATAGTTTTCACGTCAAAGGGAAACAAAAGAGATGGATAGACAAAATCTTTTCCCTAATACATAGTTCAGGTAACATTTTCTAATGTCTCATCTCTTGTTCCAACCAAACCACTGCAGAACATCTAAAAGTACAGCATCTGAATCCATAAATTTCCAATCTCATTCCTGGGGAAAGTGTAGAGTAGTAGCTGGTATTATTGGAACATATTAAAAATTTTGGGATTTTGTCACTGTGGGAGAAATGACT
>NW_022323266.1:0-4985 GCF_002776525.5 Piliocolobus tephrosceles
GCTGGGACGATGGTAGAGGACCCTCTTCTACAGGAAAACATGAGTCAATGCCTGCAGTAGGAGCATGAGATAGCCCACTGCAGGGAGGGTGGAGGCTAGCCCAGTGAAGAAAGCTGGAGGTCTTCATTCAACAAAGTCAGCATGGTGACCCATAGAGGGTGATGGAGGCTAGCCCATGGCCAGAGGGGCAGGAGGAGACTCACATAGGCCTTGTTCTGTCTATTAAAGCCTGAGCTGCACGGACTTCGTGTCTGGTTCCTGCGTCTTTTTCACCAGGCGGATGCAGTGTCCTGGGCTCCACAGCTCTGGGGCTCTCATTCAGTCTTATTCAAAGTCTCTGGCTTCGGGCTCTTCCTCTGGATCTCCACCTGCTGCTCTGGGTTCGGCTGTTTCTGATTTCCAGCTCCATCTGGAATATCACTCCCGCCTGAGCTCCAGGTCACACTCTTTAGCTGGGACAGAGGCCAGTCCCACGGGTGCAGAGCGGCCTGAGGTACCGGAGGGGGCGGGTGGGGGGAGGCCCAGGCTGGAGAAGTCCAGAGCAGGGCGGGGCCAGGTGACGCAACTGCCCCCGGGGAAAGAGAAAGTGACACGAGAAAGTGACAGGAGCTCGCGCACCCGTGCCGGGCTCTGTGTTTGCCTACAGGAAGGTGACTTCCTGAAGTGCATGTGCCTGTGGCTGTAGCAGCTTCGCTTCAGGAGGAGGAGCCACAGGTGCCCCCAGGGCAGGAGTAGGGTTTTGGGGGGGCGGGGGGGCCTATGTGGTGGCCGGCCGCTCAGATGGGGGGGGGGGGGCGGGGGGGAACTCAGGAAGTATTTCAAGGAGGGGTGCAAGGGGGGACTCTATAAGGAGGCTGCTTAGGAGAGGGGAGACCGCCCAGGGAAAGGGACACTGTAGGGATGGGAGGATGGAATCAGTGAGGCCAAGACCACAGAGTATAAAGAAAAGGACAGGCCACTTTGGTATGCCAAGGTGGGAGGATCTCTTGAAGTCAGGAGTTCGAGACCAGCCTGGGTAACATAGCAAGATCCCCGTCACTACAAAAAAAAGTTTTTTTTCAACTAGCCAGGCATGGTGGTGCACCCCTATAATTCCAGCTACTCAGGAAGCTGAGGCAGGAGGATCACTTGAGCCCAGGAGTTCAAGGTTGCAGTGAGCCATGATTGCACCACTGCACTACAGTCTAGGTGACAGAGCTAGACCTCATCTCAAGGAAAAAAAGAGAAAAAAAAAGGAGATCCCTCCCTGCACTCCCAACTCTACCCAACCTGCCATCAGTGGGGCGGGTGGGGGGCAGGAACAGGGGAGTGCCGGTGTCTACTCAGGAATTCAGGTACAGCTGAGGGCTTCAAAGGAAGCAGGTTGATTGTAACCGACCAATTCCTTTATTCATTCATTGAATCTGTCATTGATTCAAAACGTATTTATTGAGCAGGAACCATAGACCAACACTGTCCTGTGCACTGAGGGCCCAGCAGATAACAAAATACACAAAATTCCCTGTCCCTCGAGGAGCCGACATACCCGCGTCTCTCCCAGGACCACAGCCCCCCAGTGCCTGCTCAGCACGTCTGTGGCTTTGGCGGCAGAGCCCGCGGCTCCCTGTCACTCTCCCAGCTGGCTGAAGGCACAGACCCTCAGCTTCCACAACCCACAACTCCAGGAGGGGATAATAAGTTAAAATAAGTTAAATATGTACAAAATAAGTTAAATATGTAACAAAATAAGTTAAATAAGTTAAATACGTACAATGTCACTGCAAGAAGTGCTTTCGAGAAAAATTATGCATCAGATGGAGTCGGCTGAACACAGAAGTTGCCTGCTCTAAGACAGTCAGAGAAGGGGACATCTAGTTGAAAACCTATAGGAGGAGGGAGGGAACAGCATTTTAGACAACGGGAACAACCAGTGCAAAGTGAGAACAACAACAAGCTTCTCTCACAGATGCCACCCTGTCCCGGAGGCTTTCCACATGCAAGAGCAGTGAATTCTCCCAACACCTCTGAGGAAGGCACCGTGCTTTCTTCTACCTTGAAAATGAAGAAGCGGCTGGGCATGGTGGCTCAGGCCTATAATCCCAGCGCTTTGGGAGGCCGAGGCAGGCGGATCACAAGGTCAGGAATTTGAGACCAGCCTGGCCAATATGGTGAAATCCTATCTCTACTAACCCCGAGTAGCTGAAAATCATGTGTATTCCTGGGCCTGTGGATTTGGAAGGACAGGGAAAACCATGTGTATTTTCATTTGGAAGGGCGGGGAAAACCATGTGTATTTTCATACAGGCATCTGCCACCACGCCCAGCTAATTTTTGTATTTTTAGTAGAGATGTATTTTCCTGTAGGCAAACACAGACCCCTGGCACGGACGCGTGTCACTTTCTCTTTCCCTGGGGGCAGCTGCGTCACCTGGCCCTGCCCTGCTCTGGACTTCAATTTACCATGTTGGCCATGCTGGTCTCAAACTCCTGACCTCAGGTGACCCTCCCACCTCAGCCTCACAAAGTGCTGGGATTACAGGTGTGAGCTACCGTGCTGACCAGAGGTATTGAGTTCCTTGAAGATACTTTTCTGAGTCCATGGTCACCTGACTTCTGCCCATCCAGGAAGTACCTTGAGGAAACCTGGGACTGACCTTGCCGTGTGCATGTGTGCTCCGAAACCCTCTTGCCCGTCCATCCTCAGCATTATTAGACATGGAGACTAGTGTTGGCACCAAACCCAAGACTACATTCTCTAGCATCCTGCGTGCTACGGGTGACCATGTGACTAACCCCTCACCAGGATCTAGGCCTTAAAACACAGGGTGAGTGGTCCCTGCTCTGTGTCCTATTGTCACCACTGAAAAACTGGACATGTCTGAGAGCCAAATCCTGCTGCACAGGTGAGAACGATCTCCAGGGCAGGCCTTCTAACCTGTCAGAAGAATTCCTGGGCCTGTGGATTTGGAAGGGCAGAAAAACTTTGTGTATTCTCACTAACCTCTGTCTGAAATTTGGTATTTCCTGAATGTATTAGTTTCTTACACCTGCTGTAACAAATGACCCCAAACTTAGTGGTGTAAAACAACTCACACTTTCCAGGGATGGATCAATGGATGCACAAAATATAGTCTACACATATGATGGATTATGATTCAGCCTTCAAAAGGAAGAAAATTCTGGCCAGGTGCGGTGGCTCCCACCTGTAATTCCAGCACTTTGCAAAGCTGGAGCAGGAGGATCGCTTGAATCCGGGAGTTCCAGATCAGCCTGGGCAGCATACTGAGGCCTCGTCTCTACAAAAAATTAAAGTTAGCCAGACATGGTGGCATGCACTTGTAGTGCTGGCTACTCAGGAGGCTGAGGCAGCAGGATCACTTGAGCCAAGGAATTTGAGGCTGCAGTGAGCCGATTGCATGACAGTACCCTGGCCTGGGGGCAGAGCAAGATCCTGTCTCTAAACTTAAAGACGGAGAGATTGAGTCCGGGTGCGGTGGCTCACGCCTGTAATCCCAGCACTTTGGGAGGCCAAGGCCAGCGGATCACCTGAGGTCAGGAGTTCGAGACCAGCCTGGCTAACATGGTGAAACCTTGTTTCTACTAAAAATACAAAAAATTAGCTGGGCGTGGTGGTGGGCGCCTGTAATCCCAGTTACTTGGGAGGCTGAGGCAGGAGAATCACTTGAACCCAGGAGGTGGAGGTTGCAGTGAGTCGAGATCGCACCACTACACTCCAGCCTGGGCAACAAGAGTGAAACTCTGTCTCGAAAAAAAGAGAGAGAGAGTGAGAGGAAGGAAGGAAGTTTGAAGACATTATGTCAGTGAAATAAGCCAGTCTCAAAAGAACAAATGCCGTATGATTCCCCCTACATGAGGTGCCAAGAGGAGTCAAATTCATAGAAACAGACGTGTCTAAATATTTGCCAGTGTAGTGGGAGGGGTTAATAGAGAGTTGTTGTTTAATGGGTGTAGAGATTCAGTTTTATAAGATGAAGAGAGTTCTGGAGATTGCTTGCAGAACAATATAGCAAACACTACTAGGGCCAGGTGAGGTGGCTCACACCTGTAATCCTAGCACTTTGGGAGGCCAAGGTGGGGACAGATCACCTGAGGTCAGGAGTTTGAGACCAACCTGGCCAACATGGCAAAACCCCATCTCTACTAAAAATACAATAATTTGGCCAGGCGTCTGGCTGGCTAATGGCACGCACCTATAGTCTCAGCTACTCAGGAGGCTGAGGTGGGAGGATCACTTGAGCCCAGGAGGTCATGGCTGCAAAGAGCTATGATCACGCCAGTGCCCTCCATCCAGCCTGGGTGACAGGGCAAGACCGTGTCTCAAAAAAAATAAATAAAAATAGAATAAATAAATAATAAAATTACACTACTGAACAATGTTTTTTAAAAGGGATAAGATGGCACATTTTATGTGTTTCCCACAATTTAAAAAAATATTTAAATTACCTGAACAAAAAGAACAAAACAAAACACAGGCACATTTCTATTCCTACAGTTCTGACGGTCAAGGTGAGAGCAGGGCTGGTTCCTTCTGGAAGCTGCAGGGGAGATCTCTTTCCTTGCCTTTCTCAGCTTCTGGGGGTGTTCGGCATCCCTTGACCCCGGTTGCCTTCCTGACATCTCTCCAACCTCCTGCTTCTGCGGTTACATCTCCCGCTAATGATGCTGACCCCCTGCCTCCTTCTTAGAAGGATTTTGGTGACAATACTGGGTCCAGGTGGACAACCCAGGATAACATCCCCATCCAAAACTCTTAACTTACATCTGCAGAGTCCCTCGTGCCGTGGAACATAACATATTCCCAGGTCCAGGGATCAGGAACACTCTGGGGACAGGCTTCCGTCCGGCACAAATCCATTACAAATGCAGGCAACACACCACAACAGTGTTAGCAGAACTTGTGACTTTGTCACCAAAAGAAATCACAGACATTTCCTATCACCAGCAGGCACCTTGAAATATCATTTATGCTCATCTCTGCTTCCAAG
>NW_022323267.1:0-13373 GCF_002776525.5 Piliocolobus tephrosceles
TTTAGAATATCCTGAAAAGGAAATAACCTCAGAGAGAAACCAGAAGGAAGCTTTCTGTGAAACTGCCTTCTGTCACGTGAATTCCACTCACACAGTTAAGCTTCTCTTTTCATTGAGCAGTATCATGACAATGTTTTTGTTTAGTCTGTGAAGGGATATTCAGGAGCGCTTTGAGGCTTATGGTTAGAAAGGAAACGTCTTCCAATAGAAACTGGAGAGAAGCTTTCCGAGGAGCTGCGTTGTGACATGTGCATTCCACTCACAGAATTCCACTCACACAATGACGTGTTCACTCCACTCAGAGAATGACGTGTGCATTCTACTCCTCATTCTTCTCCTAGAGGATTCTGGCATATCTTTTGGAGAAAATATTACCAAGAGACATTCGGGAGTGTAGGGATGGCTATGGTGAAAAACGAAATATCCTCAGATAAAAACTGGAAAGAAGATTTCTGTGAAATTGCTTGTGTTAGCTACATTTATTCACCTCATATAGTTAAAACTTTTCTTATAATAGGCAGTTTGGAAACTCCATCATGCACGGATTCATGTAGTGACATTCGGGAGCACATTCAGGCCTATGGTGAATGAAGAGATATCTTTACATAAAAAGTGGAGAGAATATTTCTGAGAAACGACTTTGTGATGTATGCATTCCACTCAGGGAGATATACCACTTTACTCATAAGGCTGTGTTTGAACACTGTTCCTGTGAAACCGAAGAAGTGATATTTTGGAGCACATTCAGGACAATGGCGAATAGTGAAATATACTGAAATAAAATCAAGGAAGAAGTGTTCGAAGAATCTGCTCCCTGATATGTGCATTCACTTCACAGAGTTAATGCTTACTTTACGTTGTCCAGTTTTGAAACTCTGTCTTTAAAGGATCTGTGAAAGCATATTTAGAGTCACCCGCAGGCTGGTGGTGAGCAAGGAAACGTCTTCCGATGAAACCTGCAGAGAAACTTTCTGAGCAACGGCTTTGCAATGTGTTTATTCATCTCATAGAGTTAGACCATTCTTTTGATTGAACAGCTTGAAATCTCTGTTTTTGTGGAATCTGAGGGGGACATTTGGGAATGATCCTTAGAAAATGGAGAAAGAAATATCCTCAGGGAAAATCCAGAAGGAAGCTTTCTGTGAAACTGCTCTGTGTCATCTTAATGGCTCTCACTCAGTTAAGCCCCTCTTTTCATTGAGCAGTTTTCTAACCCTGTGTATGCCTAGTGTGTGACGGGATATTCAGAAGAACTTTGAGGCTTACTGTGAAAGAGGAAATATGTTCAGACCAAAACTGGAGGGAAGCTTTCTGAGGAACTGCCTTGTGACGTGTGCATTCCACTCACAGTGTTGTACTTCACTTATCTTACTGCATCGGGGAAACTGTTTTGGAGAAAGAGGTACCAAGTGATATTCGGGAGCATGTTGGTACCGATGGTGAAAAGGGAAATAGCCTCAGACTAAAACTGGAAAACTCTTTCTAGGAAACTACTCTGTGATATGTGTAATCATCTCACATAGGTAATGTTTTCTTTACATTACGCAGCTTGGAAACTCTCATGGAAGGATCCACGAAGGGATCTTCGGAAACAATTTGAGGACCATGGTGAAAAACGAAATCTGTTAAGATAAAAATGGGAAAGAAGCTTTCTGTGAATCTGCTTTTTGCTATGTTTATTCATCTCACAAAAATGAAAATTTCTTGACATTACACAGCTTGGAATCTGCCTCGTGGATGAATCCAGGAAGGGATATTTGGGATCACATTCAGGCCTATTGTGAAATAGGAAAGAGTCATATCAAAATGGGAGAGAAGCTTTCTGAGAAACTGCTTGGTGACTTGTGCATTCCACTCAGGGAGTTATACCTTTCTTCTCGTAAGGCACAATTTGAACACTGTTCCCATAAAACCAAAAGTGTGATATTCGGAGCACATTGAAGACTATGGCAAAATTGAAATGTCCAATAAAAAACACAAAGAAGCACTCGAAGAAACTGCTCTCTGTGATGTCCATTGTTACACCGGATTAAAGCACACTATACATTTCCAGGTTTAAAAGTCAGTCTTTTAGGGTTCTGCGAAAGGATAGTGAGTGGCAACTGGAGGTCTATGTCGAGCAAGGAAATGTCTTCCATTGAATATTTGAGAGAAGCTGTCTGCACAACTCTTTTGTGAAGAGTGACTTCATCTCATAGAGTTAAATCATTCTTTGGATTGAGCAGCTTGAAAAGACTGTTTCTGTGGAATCTGAGAAAGGACATTTGGAAACGCTCTTTAGAATACCCTGAAAAAGAAATAACCTCAGAGAGAAACCAGAAGGAAGCTTTCTGTGAAATTGCTCTGTGTCACGTGAATCCTGCTCACAGTGATGCTTCTCTTTTTTATCTGAGCAGTATCATAACACTGTTTTTGTTTAGTCTGCGAATGGATATTCAGGGGTGGTTTGAGGCTTAGGTGAGAAAGGAAACGTCTTCAGATAGAAACTGGAGTGAATCTTTCCGAGGAGCAGCTTTGTGATGTGTGTATTCCACCCACAGAATTTCATTCACAGAATGAGGTGAGCATTCCATTCACAGAATGGTGAGTGCATTCCACTCACCTTTCTTCTCCTAGAGGATTCAGGATTCCCTTTTGGATAAAAAGCTACCAAGTGTCATTCAGGAGTATAGGGATGGCTATGGTGAAAAAGAAAATATCCTGAGACAAAAACTGGAAAGAAGATTTCTGTGAAACGTCTTTGTGTTAAATGTATTTATTCATCTCGCATAGTTAAAACTTTTCTCTTATTACGCAGTTTGGAAACTCCGTCATGCACGGATCTGCGAAGGGACATTCAGGAGCACATTCAGGCCTCCAGTGAAAGAGGAGATATCTTCAGATAAAAAGTGGACAGAAACTTTCTGAAGAACGACTTTGTGATTTATTCATTCCACTCAGGTAGTTATACCTCTCTTCTCACAAGGCAGTGTTTGAACACTGTTCCTGTGAAACTGAAAAAGTGATATTTTGGAGCACATTGAGGACTATGGCGCATAGTGAAATATACTGAAATAAAATCGAGGAAGAAGCGTTCCAAGAGTCTGCTCTCTGATATGCGCATTCACCTCACAGAGTTGATGCTTACTCTATGTTGCCCAGTTTCGAAACTTTGTCTTTGAAGGAAATGTGAAGGGATATTTAGTGACGCCCGGAGGTTTGTGGTGAGCAAGGAAACGTTTTCCGATGAAACCTCCAGAGAAACTTTCAGACCAACTGCATTGTGGTGTGTGTATTCGTCTCATAGAGTTAAACCTTTCTCTGGATTGAACAGCTTGAAATCACTGTTTTTGTGGAATCTGAGGGAGGACATTTGGGAGCGATCCCTATAACATGGAGAAAGAAATATCCTCGGGGAAAATCCAGAAGGAAGCTTTCTGTGAAACTGCTCTGTGTCATCTTAATTTATCTCGCTGAGTTAAGCCTCTCTTTTCATTGAGCAGTTTTCTCACTCTGTGTATGTTTAGTGTGTGATGGGATATTCGGGAGCACTTTGAGGCTTATGGTGAAAAAGGAAATATGCTCAGAACGAAACTCTAGAGAAGCTTTCTGAGGAACTGCATTGTGACGTGTGCATTACACTCACAGTGTTATACCCCTCTTACCCTTTTGGAGAAACAGGTACCAAGTGATATTGAGGAGCATGTTAATGCTGATGGTGAAAAGGGAAGTAGCCTAAGACAAAAACTGGAAAGAAGCTTTCTAGGAAACGACTCTGTGATATGTGTAATCACCTTACATAGATAAAGCTTTCTTTACTTTACACAGCTTGAAAATTTTCATGGACGGATCCACAAAGGGACATTCGGGAGCAGATTCAGGAGTACAGTGAAAAAGGAAATATCTTCATATAAAAACTGGAAAGAAGTTTTCTGTGAATCTGCTTTTTGCTATGTTTATTCATCTCACATACATGAACCTTTCTTTACATTACACAGCTTGGAAACTCCCTCGTGGATGGATCCACGAAGAGATATTTTGGATCACATTCAGGCCTATGGTGAAATAGGAAGTATAGTCACATAAAAACTGGAGAGAAGCTTTCTGAGAAACTGCTTCATGATGTGTGCATTACACTCAGAGAGTTGTAACTTTCTTCTCATAAGGCACAGTTTGAACACTGTTTCTGTAAAACCAAATGAGTGATTTTCGGAGCACATTGAAGATTATGGCAAGAAGTGAAATGTCGTCCAATAAAAAACAGAAAGAAGCACTCGAAGAAACTTCTCTCTGACATGTCCATTCTTTTCACAGGGTTAAAGCTTACTCTATATTTCCCAGTTTGAAAGTTGGTCTTTGAGGGTTCTGCGAAGGGATAGTAAGTCACAACCAGAAGCCTGTGTGAGGCATGGAAAAGCCTTCCATCAAAAATTGCAGAGAAGCTTTCTGCGCAACTCCTTTGTGATGTTTGTATTCATCTCATAGAGTTAAATTATTCTTTGGATTGAGCAGTCTGAAATCACTGTTTCTGTGGAATCTGAGAAAGGACATTTGGAAACGCTCTTTAGAATATCCTGAAAAAGAAATAACCTCACAGAGAAACCAGAGGGAAGCTTTCTGTGAAACTGCTCTGTGTCACGTGAATTTCACTCACACAGTTAAGATTCTCTTTCTTTCAGCGGTATCATAACACTGGTTTTGTTTATTCTGCGAGGGGATATTCAGGAGCGCTTTGAGGCTGATGGTGAGAAACGAAACATCTTCAGATAGAGACTGAATAGAAGCTAATAGAAGCTTTCTGGGGAGCTGCTTTGTGACCTTTGCATACCCATCACAGAAATATACCTTTTTTCTCCTAAAGGATTCTGAAATACCTTCTGGAGAAAAAGATACCAAGAGACATTCAGCAGTATAGGGAGGGCTATAATAAAAAAGGAAATATCCTCAGACCCAAACTGGAAAAAGATTTCTGTGAAACTGCTTCATGTTAGATATATTTATTCATCTTGCATAGTTAAACCTCGTCTTATATTACGTGGTTTGGAAACTCCGTCATGCACGGATCCGTGAAGGGACATTCGGGAACACATACATGCCTACGGTGAAAGAGTAGATATCTTCAGATAAAACTGGATAGAAGCTTTCTGAGGAACTGCTTTGTGATGTATGCACTCCACTCAGGGAGTTAGACCTCTTTTCTCACAAGGCAGTGTTTGAACTCTGTTCCTGTTAAACTGAAAATGTGATATTTCAGAGCGCATTGAGAATGATGGCAAATAGTGAAATATACTGAATTAAATCGAGGAAGAAGCGTTCCAAGAATCTGCTCTCTGTTATGTGCATTCACTTCACAGAACAAATCCTTACTCCATGTTGCCCAGTCTCGAAACTCTGTTTTTAAAGGATCTGTGAAGGGATATTTAGTGACACCCGGAGGCTTGTGGTGAACAAGGAAATGTCTTCCGATGAAACTTGCAGAGAAACTTTCTGAGCAACTGCTTTGCAATGTGTGTCTCATAGAGGTACACCATTCTTTTGATTGTGCAGATTGAAATCACTTTTTTGGGGAATCTGAGGTAGGACATTTGGGAACGATCCTTAGATTATGGAGAAAGAAATATCCTCAGGAAATACCCAGTAGGAAGCTTTCTGAGAAACTGCTCTGTGTCATCTTAATTCCTCCGGCTCAGTTAAGTCTCTCATTCCATTGAGCAGTTTTCAAACCCTGTGTATATTTAGCATGTGATGGAATATTCGGGAGCACTTTGAGGCTTACGGTGAAAAAAGAAATATGTTCGGACTGAAACTGGAGAGAAGTTTGTGAGGAACTTCTTTGAGATGCATGCATTACACTCACAATGTTATACCTCCCTTCTCATACAGCGTCTGGGAAACCCTTTTGGAGAAACAGGTACCAAGTGATATTTGGGAGCATGTTGATGCCGATGGTGAAAAGGGAAATAGACTCAGACAAAAAATGGAAAGAAGCTTCTAGGATACTACTCTGTGGTATGTGTAATCATCTCACATAGATAAATCTTTCTTTATATTTCACAGCTTGGAAACTGTCATAGACATATAAACAAAGGGATCTTCAGGAACACATTCAGGACTATCGTGAAAAAGGAAATATCTTCAGATAAAAACTGGAAAGAAGCTTTCTGTGAATCTGCTTTTCGCTATGTTTATTCATCTCACATAGATGAATAATTACATTATGCAATTACATTATAGTTACTTACATTATGCAGCTTGGAAACTGCCTCGTGGATGGATCCACAAAGGCATATTTGGAATCACATTCGGGCCTATGGTAAAATAGGAAATATAGTCAGAATAAAACTGAAGAGAAGTTTTCTGATAAACTGATTGGTGACGTGTGCATTCCACTCAGGTTGTTACAACCTTCTCATTAGGCACAGTTTGAACACTGTTCCTGTAAAACCAAAATAGTGATATACGGAGCACATTGTATATTTTGCCAAAAAGTGAAACGTAGTCCATTAAAAAGTAGAGAGAAGGACTCGAATAAACTGCTCTCTGATATGTACATTCTTTTCACAGGATTAAAGCTTAGTCTACATTTCCCAGTTTGAAAGTCGGTCCTTGAGGGTTCTGTGAAGGAATGGTAAGTTGCAACTGGAGGCCTGTGTTGAGCAAGGAAATGTCTTCCATCGAAAATTGGAGAGAAGCTTTCTGCGCAACTCTTTTGTGATGTTTGTATTCATCTCATAGAGTTAAATCATTCTTTGGATTGAAAAGTGTGACATCACTGTTTCTGTGGTATCTGAGAAAGAACATTTGGAAACGCTCTTTAGAATATCCAGAAAAAGAAGTAACATCAGAGAGAAACCAGAAGGTAGCTTTCTGTGAAACTGCTCTGTGTCACATGAATTCCGCTCACACAGTAAAGCTTCTCTTTTCATTGAGGAGTATCATAACACAGTTTTCATTTACTCTGAGAGGGGATATTAAAGATCGCTTTGATGCTTACAATGAGAAAGAAAACAACTTCAGATAGATAGTGGAGAAAAGCTTTCTGAGGAGCTGCTTTGTGACGTGTGCATTCCACTCACAGAAATATACCTTAGTTCTCCAAGAGGATTCCGGAATTTCTTTTGGAGGAAAAGCTATCAAGAGACCTTCGGGAGTTTAAGGATGGCTCTGGTGAAAAAGGAAATGTCCTCAGACAAAAACTGGAAAGAAAATTTCTGTGAACCCGCTTTGTGTTAGATATCTTTATTCATCTCGCCTGGTTAAAACTTTTCTTATACTACACAGTTTGGAAACTCCGTCATGCATGCATGTGCAAAGGGACATTCGGGAGCTCATTCAGGCCTACGGTGAAAGAGGAGATATCTTCAGATTAAAACTGGATAGAAGCTCTCTGAGAAAGTACATTGTGATGCATGCATTCCACTCAGGATTTATACCTCTTTTCTCACAAGGCAGTGTTTGAACACTGTTCCTGTGAAACCGAAAAAGTGATATTTCAGAGCACAATGAGGACTATTGCGAATAGGGAAATATACTGAAATAAAATCGAGGAACAAGCGTTCCAAGAATCTGCTCTCTGATATGTGCATTCACTTCACAGAGTTAGTGCTTACTCTATGTTTCCCAGTCTCGAAACTGTCTTCGAATAATCTGTGAAGGGATATTTAGTGACGCCTGGAGGCTTTTGGTGAGCAAGGAAATATCTTCCGATGAAACCTGCAGAGCAACCTTCTGAGCCACTGCTTTATGATGTGTGTATTAGTTTCATAGAGTTAAACCATTCTTTGGATTGAGCAGCTTGAAATTACTTTTTTTTTTGTGGCATCTGAGGAAGTTCATTTGGGAATGATCCTTGGAATATGGAGAAAGAAATATCATCAGGTAAAATTCAGAAGGAAGCTTTCTGTGAAACTGCTCTGTGTCATCTTAATTCCTCTTGCTGAGTTAAGCCTCTCTTTTCATTGAGCAGTTTTCTAACCCTGTGTATGTTTCGCGTGTGCTGGGATATTCGGGAACACTTTGTGGCTAACGGTGAAAAAGGAAATATGATCAGACCGAATCTGCAGAGAAGCTTTCTGAGGAACTGCTTTGTGACGTGTGCACTCCACTCACAGTGTTATACCTCCCTTCACATACAGCGTCCGGGAAACCCTTTTGGAGAAACAGGTATCAAATGATATTCGGGAGCAAGTTGATGCCGATGGTGAAAACGGAAATAGCCACAGACAGAAACTATAAAGAAGCTTTCTAGGAAATGTCTCTGTGATATGTGTAATCATCTCACATAGATAATGTTTTTTTTTTTTTTTTATATTACACAGCTTGGAAAGTGTCATGGACGTCTCCATGAAAGAGTCTTCGGGACCACATTCAGGGCTACGGTGAAAAAGGAAATATCTTCAGATCAAAATTGGAAAGAAGCTTTCTGTTAATCAGCTTTTTGGTATGTTTATTCATCTCACATATGTGAAGCTTTCTTTACCTTAGGCAAATTGGAAACTCCCTCGTGGATGGATCCGCAAAAAGATATTTGGGATCACATTCGAGTCTATGTTGAAATAGGAAATGTAGTCAGATAAAAACTGCAGAGAAGCTTTCTGAGAATCTGCTTGGTGATGTGAGCACTGCACTCATGGTGATATAACTTTCTTCTCATAAGCCACAGTTTGAACACTGTTGTTGTAAGACCGAAAGAGTGATATTTGGAGCACATTGAAGACTACGGCAAAGAGTGAAATGTCGTACAATAAAAAACAGAAAGAAGCACTCGAAGAAACTGCTTTCTGAAATGTCCAATGTTTTCACAGGGTAAAAGCTTCCTCTACATTTCCCAGTTTGCAAGTCGGTCTTTGAGAGTTCTGCGAAGGGATAGTAATTGGCAACGGGAGGACTGTGTCAAGCAAGGAAATGTCTTCCATCGAAAATCAGAGAGAATCTTTCCATCCAATTCTTTTGTGATGTTTGTATTCATCACATAGAGATAAATCATTTTTTGGATTAAGCAGTTTGAAATCACTGTTTCTGTGGAATATGAGAAAGGACATTTGGAAACGTTCTGTAGAATATAATGAAATAGAAATACCTCAGAGAGAAACCAGAAGGAAGATTCTGTGAAACTGCTCTGTGTCACATGAATTCCACTCACACAGTTAAGCTTCTCTTTTCATTGAGGAGTATCATAACACTGTTTTCGTTTCGTCTGAGAAGGGATATTCAGGAGAACTTTGAGTCTCACGGTAAGAAAGGAAAAGTCTTCAGATACAAACTGGAGAGAAGTTTTCTGAGGAGCTGCTTTGTCATGTGTGCATTCCACTCACAGAAATATACCTTTCTTCTCCTAGAGGATTCCGGAATTTCTTTTGGAGAAAAAGCTAGCAAGAGACATCCGCGAAGGGACATTCGGGAGCATATTCACGCATATGGTGAATGAGGATATACCTTCAGATTAAAACTGGATGGAAGCTTTCTGAGAAACTACTTTGTTATGTATGCATTCCACTCAGGGAGTCACACCTCTTTTCTCACAATGCAGTGTTTGAACACTTTTCCTGTGAAACTGAAAAAGTGATATTTCGGGGCGCATTGATGACTATGGTGAATAGTGAAATATGCTGAAATAAAATCGAGGGGGAAGCCTTCCAAGAATTTTCTATCTGATGTGTACATTCACTTCAAAGTGTTAATGCTTACTCTATGTTGCCCAGTTTCGAAACTCTGTCTTTGAAGGATCTGTGAAGCGATATTTAGTGACCCCCAGAGGCTTCTGGTGAGCAAGGAAACATCTTCCGATGAAAGCTGCAGAGAAACCTTCTGAGCCACTGCTTTATGATGTGTGTATTAGTCTCTTAGAGTTAAACCATTTTTTGGATTGAGCAGCTTGAAATTACTTTTTTTGTGGCATCTGAGGAAGGACATTTGGAAACGATCCTTAAAATATGAAGAACGAATTATCCTCAGGTAAAACCCAGAAGGAAGCTTTCTGATAAAATGCTCTGTGTCGTCTTAATTCCTCTCACTCATTTAAGTCTCTCTTTTCATTGAGCAGTTTTCTAACCCTGTGTATGTTTAGAGTGTGATGGAATATTCGGAAGCACTATGAGCCTTACGGTGAAAAAGGAATAATGTGCAGAGCGAAACTGGACAGAGGCTTTCCGAGGAACTGCTTTGTGTCGTGTGCATTCCATTACCAGTCTTATACCTCTCTTCGCATACAGCGTTGGGGAAACCATTTGGGAGAAAAGGTGCCTAGAGATATTTGGGAGCATGTTGATGCCAATGGGGAAAAGGGAAATAGCCTCACACAAAAACAGGAAAGAAGCTTTCTAGGAAACTACTCTGTGATATGTGTAATCATCTCACATAGATAAAGCTTTTTTACATTATGCAGCTTGGAAACTGTCATGGATGGATTCACGAAGGGACCTTCAGGAGCACATTCAGGACTATGGTGCAAAAGAAAATATCTTCAGATAAAAACTAGAAAGAAGCTTTCTGTGAATCAGATTTTTGCTATGTTTATTCATCTCACATAAGTGAAACTTTCTCTACATTATGCTGCTTGGAAACTCCCTCGTGGGTGGATCCACGAAATGATATTTGGGATCACATTCGGGCCTCTGGTGAAGTAGGAAATATAGTCAGATAAAAACAGGAGAGAAGCTTTCTGAGAAACTGCTTAGTGATGTGTGCATTCCCCTCAGGGAGTTATAACTTTCTTCTCATAAGGCACAGTTTGAACACTGTTCCTGTCAAACCAAAAGAGTGATATTCAGAGCACATTGAAGAATATGGCAAAAGTGAAACATCTTCCAGTAAAAAACACAAAGAAGCACTCGAAGAAACTGCTGTCTGACATGTCCATTCTTTTCACAGGGATAAAGCTTACTCTACATTTCCCAGTTTGAATGTCGATCTTTGAGGGTTCTGCGAAGGAATATTAAGTGGCAACCGGTGGCCTGTGTCAAGCAAGGGAATGTCTTCCCTCAAAAATCGGAGAGAATATTTCTGTGCAACTCTTTTGAGTTGTATGTATTCATCTCATACAGTGAAAACATTGTTTGGATTGAGCAGTTTCAAATCACTCTTTCTGTGGAATTTGAGAAAGGACATTTGGAAACGCTCTTTAGAATATACTGAAAAAGGAATAACCTCAGATGGAAACCAGAAGGAAGCTTTCTGTGAAAATGCTCTGCGTCACCTGAATTCTGCTCACACAGCTAAGCTTCTCTTTTCATAGAGCAGTATCAGAACACTGTTTTTGTTTAGTCTGTGAAGGGATAATCTGGAGTGCTTTGAGGCTTCCAGTGAGAAAGGAAACGTCTTTAGATTGAAACTGGAGACAAGCTTTCTGAGGAGCTGCTTTGTGGCGTGTGTGTTCCACTCACCGAAATATACTCTTCTTCTTATAGAGGATTCTGGAATCCCTTTCAGAGAAACAGCTACCAAAAGACATTCAGGAGTATAGGGACGGCTATGGTGAAAAGGAAATATCCTTAGACAAAAACTGGAAAGAATATTTCTGTGAAATTCCTTTTTGTTAAATATATTTATTCATCTCACATAGTTAAAACTTTTCTTATATTATGCAGTTTGTTAATTACGTCATGCACGGATCCGTGAAGGGACATACACAAGCACATTCAGGCCTAGGGTGAAAGAGGAAATATCTTCAGATAAAAACCGGATACAAACTTTCTGAGAAACAACTTTGTGATGTATGCATTCCACTCAGGGAGTTATACTTCTTTTCTCACAGTGCAGGGTTTGAACAATGTTCCTGTGAAACCGAAAAAGTGATATTTCGGAGCACACTGAGGACTATGGCGAATAGTGAAATATAATGAAATGAAATGACGAAAAAGCATTCCAAGAATCTGCTCTGTGATATGTGCATTCACTTCACAGAGTTAATGCTTACTGTATGTTACCCAGTTTCGAAACACTGTCTTTGAAGAATCTGTGAAGCGATATTTAGTGATGCATGGAGGCTTGTGGTGAGCAAGGAAACGTCTTCCAATGAAACCTGCAGAGAAACTTTCTGAGCAACTGCTTTGTGTTGTGTGAATTCGTCTCTGAGAGTTAAACCATTCTTTTGATTGAGCAGCTTGAAATCACTGTTTTTGTGGCATCTGAGGAAGAACATTTTGGAACGATTCTAAGAATATGGAGAAAGAAATATCCTCAGGCAAAATCCAGAAGGAAGCTTTCTGGGAAACTGCTCTGTGTCATCTTAATTCCTCTCGCTCAAGGAAGCCTCTCTCTTCATAGGGCAGTTTTCTAATCCTGTGTATGTTTACCGTGTGATGGGATATTCGGGCGCACTTTAAGGTTTACCATGAAAAAGGAAATATGTTTATACTGAAGCTGGAGAAAGGCTTTCCGAGGAACTGCTTTGTGACGTGTGCATTCCATTCACAGTGTTATACCTCTCTTCTCATACAGCATTGGGGAAACCTTTTTGGAGAAATGGTACCAAGTGTTATTCGGGAGCATGTCAATGCCGATGGTGAAAACTGAAATAGCCTGAGACAAAAACTGGAAAGAAGTTTCTCGGAAACTACTCTGTGATATATGTAATCATCTGACATAGATTAAGCTTTCTTTACATTACGCAGCTTGGAAACTGTCATGGACGGATCCAGGAAGGGACCATCGGGAGCACATACAGGACTGTGGTGAGAAAGGACATATCTTCAGATAAAAACTGGAAAGAAGGATTCTGTGAATCTGCTTTTTGCAATGTTTACTCATCTCACATAGATGAAGCTTACTTTACATTGCGCGGCTGAGAAACTCACTCATGGATGGATCCGCGAAGGAATATTTGGGATCACATTCGGGTCTATGGTGAAATAGGAAATATACCCATATAAAAACTGGAGAGAAGCTGTCTGAGAAACTGCTTGATTATGTGTGTATTCCACTCAGAAAGGTATACCTTTCTTCTCATAAGACACAGATGGAACCTTGTTCCTGTAAAACATAAGGTGTGATATTCAGAGCACAATGAAGACTATGACAAGAAGTGAAATTTTGTCCAATAAAACAACAGAAAGAAGCACTTGAAGAAACTCCTCTCTGACATGTCCATTCTTTTAACAGCGTTAAAGCTTACTCTACATTTCCAAGTATGAAAGTCGGTCTTTGAGGGTTCTGTGAAGGTATAGTAAGTGGCAACTGGAGGCCAGTGTAGAGCAAGGAAATATCTTCCATTGAAAATTGGAGAGAAGTTTCCTGCGCAACTTTTTTGTGATGTTGGTATTCAACTCATAGAGTTAAATCTGTCTTGGGATTGAGCAGTTTGAAATCACTGCTTATCTGGAATCTGAGAAAGGATAATTGAAAATGTTTTTTAGAATATCCTGAAAAGGAAATAACCTCAGAGAGAAACCAGAAGG
>NW_022323268.1:0-13373 GCF_002776525.5 Piliocolobus tephrosceles
CCTTCTGGTTTCTCTCTGAGGTTATTTCCTTTTCAGGATATTCTAAAAAACATTTTCAATTATCCTTTCTCAGATTCCAGATAAGCAGTGATTTCAAACTGCTCAATCCCAAGACAGATTTAACTCTATGAGTTGAATACCAACATCACAAAAAAGTTGCGCAGGAAACTTCTCTCCAATTTTCAATGGAAGATATTTCCTTGCTCTACACTGGCCTCCAGTTGCCACTTACTATACCTTCACAGAACCCTCAAAGACCGACTTTCATACTTGGAAATGTAGAGTAAGCTTTAACGCTGTTAAAAGAATGGACATGTCAGAGAGGAGTTTCTTCAAGTGCTTCTTTCTGTTGTTTTATTGGACAAAATTTCACTTCTTGTCATAGTCTTCATTGTGCTCTGAATATCACACCTTATGTTTTACAGGAACAAGGTTCCATCTGTGTCTTATGAGAAGAAAGGTATACCTTTCTGAGTGGAATACACACATAATCAAGCAGTTTCTCAGACAGCTTCTCTCCAGTTTTTATATGGGTATATTTCCTATTTCACCATAGACCCGAATGTGATCCCAAATATTCCTTCGCGGATCCATCCATGAGTGAGTTTCTCAGCCGCGCAATGTAAAGTAAGCTTCATCTATGTGAGATGAGTAAACATTGCAAAAAGCAGATTCACAGAATCCTTCTTTCCAGTTTTTATCTGAAGATATGTCCTTTCTCACCACAGTCCTGTATGTGCTCCCGATGGTCCCTTCCTGGATCCGTCCATGACAGTTTCCAAGCTGCGTAATGTAAAGAAAGCTTAATCTATGTCAGATGATTACATATATCACAGAGTAGTTTCCGAGAAACTTCTTTCCAGTTTTTGTCTCAGGCTATTTCAGTTTTCACCATCGGCATTGACATGCTCCCGAATAACACTTGGTACCATTTCTCCAAAAAGGTTTCCCCAATGCTGTATGAGAAGAGAGGTATAACACTGTGAATGGAATGCACACGTCACAAAGCAGTTCCTCGGAAAGCCTTTCTCCAGCTTCAGTATAAACATATTTCCTTTTTCATGGTAAACCTTAAAGTGCGCCCGAATATCCCATCACACGGTAAACATACACAGGATTAGAAAACTGCCCTATGAAGAGAGAGGCTTCCTTGAGCGAGAGGAATTAAGATGACACAGAGCAGTTTCCCAGAAAGCTTCCTTCTGGATTTTGCCTGAGGATATTTCTTTCTCCATATTCTTAGAATCGTTCCAAAATGTTCTTCCTCAGATGCCACAAAAACAGTGATTTCAAGCTGCTCAATCAAAAGAATGGTTTAACTCTCAGAGACGAATTCACACAACACAAAGCAGTTGCTCAGAAAGTTTCTCTGCAGGTTTCATTGGAAGACGTTTCCTTGCTCACCACAAGCCTCCATGCATCACTAAATATCGCTTCACAGATTCTTCAAAGACAGTGTTTCGAAACTGGGTAACATACAGTAAGCATTAACTCTGTGAAGTGAATGCACATATCACAGAGCAGATTCTTGGAATGCTTTTTCGTCATTTCATTTCATTATATTTCACTATTCGCCATAGTCCTCAGTGTGCTCCGAAATATCACTTTTTCGGTTTCACAGGAACATTGTTCAAACCCTGCACTGTGAGAAAAGAAGTATAACTCCCTGAGTGGAATGCATACATCACAAAGTTGTTTCTCAGAAAGTTTGTATCCGGTTTTTATCTGAAGATATTTCCTCTTTCACCCTAGGCCTGAATGTGCTTGTGTATGTCCCTTCACGGATCCGTGCATGACGTAATTAACAAACTGCATAATATAAGAAAAGTTTTAACTATGTGAGATGAATAAATATATTTAACAAAAAGGAATTTCACAGAAATATTCTTTCCAGTTTTTGTCTAAGGATATTTCCTTTTCACCATAGCCGTCCCTATACTCCTGAATGTCTTTTGGTAGCTGTTTCTCTGAAAGGGATTCCAGAATCCTCTATAAGAAGAAGAGTATATTTCGGTGAGTGGAACACACACGCCACAAAGCAGCTCCTCAGAAAGCTTGTCTCCAGTTTCAATCTAAAGACGTTTCCTTTCTCACTGGAAGCCTCAAAGCACTCCAGATTATCCCTTCACAGACTAAACAAAAACAGTGTTCTGATACTGCTCTATGAAAAGAGAAGCTTAGCTGTGTGAGCAGAATTCAGGTGACGCAGAGCATTTTCACAGAAAGCTTCCTTCTGGTTTCCATCTGAGGTTATTCCTTTTTCAGTATATTCTAAAGAGCGTTTCCAAATGTCCTTTCTCAAATTCCACAGAAAGAGTGATTTGAAACTGCTCAATCCAAACAATGTTTTCACTGTATGAGATGAATACATACAACTCAAAAGAGTTGCACAGAAATATTCTCTCCGATTTTTGAGGGAAGACATTCCCTTGCTTGACACAGGCCACCGGTTGCCACTTAATATTCCTTCGCAGAACCCTCAAAGATCGACATTCAAACTGGGAAATGTAGAGTAAGCTTTATCCCTGTGAAAAGAATGGACATGTCAGACAGCAGTTTCTTCGAGTGCTTCTTTGTGTTTTTTACTGGAAGATGTTTCACTTTTGCCATATTCTTCAATGTGCTCTGAATATCACTCTTTTGGTTTGACAGGAACAGTGTTCAAACTGTGCCTTATGAGAAGAAAGTTATAACTCCCTGAGGGGAATGCACACATCACTAAGCAGTTTCTCAGAAAGCTTCTCTCCTGTTTTTATCTGACTATATTTCCTACTTCACCAGAGGCCCGAATGTGATCCCAAATATCATTTCGTGGATCCACCCACGAGGGAGTTTCCAAGCAGCATAATGTAGAGAAAGTTTCACTTATGTGAGATGAATAAACATAGCAAAAATCTGATTCACAGAAAGCTTCTTTCTAGTTTTTATCTGAAGATATTTTCTTTTGCACCATAGTCCTGAATGTGCTCCTGAAGGTCCCTTCGTGAATCCATCCATGACAGTTTCCAAGCTGCATAATGTAAAAAAGCTTTATCTATGTGAGATGATTACACATATCACAGAGTAGTTTCCTAGAAAGCTTCTTTCCTGTTTTTGTGTGAGGCTATTTCCCTTTTCCCCATTGGCATCAACATGCTCCCAAATATCTCTAGGCACCTTTTCTCCCAAATGGTTTCCCCAACGCTGTATGCGAAGAGAGGTATAAGACTGGTAATGGAATGCACACGACACAAAGCAGTTCCTCGGAAAGCCTCTGTCCAGTTTCGCTCTGCACATTATTCCTTTTTCACCGTAAGGCTCATAGTGCTTCCGAATATTCCATCACACTCTAAACATACACAGGGTTAGAAAACTGCTCAATGAAAAGAGAGACTTAAATGAGTGAGAGGAATTAAGACGACACAGAGCATTTTATCAGAAAGCTTCCTTCTGGGTTTTACCTGAGGATAATTCGTTCTTCATATTTTAAGGATCGTTTCCAAATGTCCTTCCTCAGATGCCACAAAAAAAGTAATTTCAAGCTGCTCAATCCAAAAAATGGTTTAACTCTAAGAGACTAATACACACATCATAAAGCAGTGGCTCAGAAGGTTTCTCTGCAGCTTTCATCGGAAGATGTTTCCTTGCTCACCAGAAGCCTCTGGGGGTCACTAAATATCGCTTCACAGATCCTTCAAAGACAGAGTTTCGAAACTGGGCAACATAGAGTAAGCATTAACACTTTGAAGTGAATGTACACATCAGATAGAAAATTCTTGGAAGGCTTCCCCCTCGATTTTATTTCAGCATATTTCACTATTCACCATAGTCATCAATGCGCCCCGAAATATCACTTTTTCAGTTTCACAGGAAAAGTGTTCAAACACTGCATTGTGAGAAAAGAGGTGTGACTCCCTGAGTGGAATGCATACATAACAAAGTAGTTTCTCAGAAAGCTTCCATCCAGTTTTAATCTGAAGGTATATCCTCATTCACCATATGCGTGAATATGCTCCCGAATGTCCCTTCGCGGATGTCTCTTGCTAGCTTTTTCTCCAAAAGAAATTCCGGAATCCTCTAGGAGAAGAAAGGTATATTTCTGTGAGTGGAATGCACACATGACAAAGCAGCTCCTCAGAAAACTTCTCTCCAGTTTGTATCTGAAGACTTTTCCTTTCTTACCGTGAGACTCAAAGTTCTCCTGAATATCCCTTCTCAGACGAAACGAAAACAGTGTTATGATACTCCTCAATGAAAAGAGAAGCTTAACTGTGTGAGTGGAATTCATGTGACACAGAGCAGTTTCACAGAATCTTCCTTCTGGTTTCTCTCTGAGGTATTTCTATTTCATTATATTCTACAGAACGTTTCCAAATGTCCTTTCTCATATTCCACAGAAACAGTGATTTCAAACTGCTTAATCCAAAAAATGATTTATCTCTATGTGATGAATACAAACATCACAAAAGAATTGGATGGAAAGATTCTCTCTGATTTTCGATGGAAGACATTTCCTTGCTTGACACAGTCCTCCCGTTGCCAATTACTATCCCTTCGCAGAACTCTCAAAGACCGACTTGCAAACTGGGAAATGTAGAGGAAGCTTTTACCCTGTGAAAACATTGGACATTTCAGAAAGCAGTTTCTTCGAGTGCTTCTTTCTGTTTTTTATTGTACGACATTTCACTCTTTGCCGTAGTCTTCAATGTGCTCCAAATATCACTCTTTCGGTCTTACAACAACAGTGTTCAAACTGTGGCTTATGAGAAGAAAGTTATATCACCATGAGTGCAGTGCTCACATCACCAAGCAGATTCTCAGAAAGCTTCTCTGCAGTTTTTATCTGACTACATTTCCTATTTCAACATAGACTCGAATGTGATCCCAAATATCTTTTTGCGGATCCATCCACGAGGGAGTTTCCAATTTGCCTAAGGTAAAGAAAGCTTCACATATGTGAGATGAATAAACATACCAAAAAGCTGATTAACAGAAAGCTTCTTTCCAATTTTGATCTGAAGATATTTCCTTTTTCACCGTAGCCCTGAATGTGGTCCCGAAGACTCTTTCATGGAGACGTCCATGACACTTTCCAAGCTGTGTAATATAAAAAAAAAAAAAAAACATTATCTATGTGAGATGATTACACATATCACAGAGACATTTCCTAGAAAGCTTCTTTATAGTTTCTGTCTGTGGCTATTTCCGTTTTCACCATCGGCATCAACTTGCTCCCGAATATCATTTGATACCTGTTTCTCCAAAAGGGTTTCCCGGACGCTGTATGTGAAGGGAGGTATAACACTGTGAGTGGAGTGCACACGTCACAAAGCAGTTCCTCAGAAAGCTTCTCTGCAGATTCGGTCTGATCATATTTCCTTTTTCACCGTTAGCCACAAAGTGTTCCCGAATATCCCAGCACACGCGAAACATACACAGGGTTAGAAAACTGCTCAATGAAAAGAGAGGCTTAACTCAGCAAGAGGAATTAAGATGACACAGAGCAGTTTCACAGAAAGCTTCCTTCTGAATTTTACCTGATGATATTTCTTTCTCCATATTCCAAGGATCATTCCCAAATGAACTTCCTCAGATGCCACAAAAAAAAAAGTAATTTCAAGCTGCTCAATCCAAAGAATGGTTTAACTCTATGAAACTAATACACACATCATAAAGCAGTGGCTCAGAAGGTTGCTCTGCAGGTTTCATCGGAAGATATTTCCTTGCTCACCAAAAGCCTCCAGGCGTCACTAAATATCCCTTCACAGATTATTCGAAGACAGTTTCGAGACTGGGAAACATAGAGTAAGCACTAACTCTGTGAAGTGAATGCACATATCAGAGAGCAGATTCTTGGAACGCTTGTTCCTCGATTTTATTTCAGTATATTTCCCTATTCGCAATAGTCCTCATTGTGCTCTGAAATATCACTTTTTCGGTTTCACAGGAACAGTGTTCAAACACTGCCTTGTGAGAAAAGAGGTATAAATCCTGAGTGGAATGCATGCATCACAATGTACTTTCTCAGAGAGCTTCTATCCAGTTTTAATCTGAAGATATCTCCTCTTTCACCGTAGGCCTGAATGAGCTCCCGAATGTCCCTTTGCACATGCATGCATGACGGAGTTTCCAAACTGTGTAGTATAAGAAAAGTTTTAACCAGGCGAGATGAATAAAGATATCTAACACAAAGCGGGTTCACAGAAATTTTCTTTCCAGTTTTTGTCTGAGGACATTTCCTTTTTCACCAGAGCCATCCTTAAACTCCCGAAGGTCTCTTGATAGCTTTTCCTCCAAAAGAAATTCCGGAATCCTCTTGGAGAACTAAGGTATATTTCTGTGAGTGGAATGCACACGTCACAAAGCAGCTCCTCAGAAAGCTTTTCTCCACTATCTATCTGAAGTTGTTTTCTTTCTCATTGTAAGCATCAAAGCGATCTTTAATATCCCCTCTCAGAGTAAATGAAAACTGTGTTATGATACTCCTCAATGAAAAGAGAAGCTTTACTGTGTGAGCGGAATTCATGTGACACAGAGCAGTTTCACAGAAAGCTACCTTCTGGTTTCTCTCTGATGTTACTTCTTTTTCTGGATATTCTAAAGAGCGTTTCCAAATGTTCTTTCTCAGATACCACAGAAACAGTGATGTCACACTTTTCAATCCAAAGAATGATTTAACTCTATGAGATGAATACAAACATCACAAAAGAGTTGCGCAGAAAGCTTCTCTCCAATTTTCGATGGAAGACATTTCCTTGCTCAACACAGGCCTCCAGTTGCAACTTACCATTCCTTCACAGAACCCTCAAGGACCGACTTTCAAACTGGGAAATGTAGACTAAGCTTTAATCCTGTGAAAAGAATGTACATATCAGAGAGCAGTTTATTCGAGTCCTTCTCTCTACTTTTTAATGGACTACGTTTCACTTTTTGGCAAAATATACAATGTGCTCCGTATATCACTATTTTGGTTTTACAGGAACAGTGTTCAAACTGTGCCTAATGAGAAGGTTGTAACAACCTGAGTGGAATGCACACGTCACCAATCAGTTTATCAGAAAACTTCTCTTCAGTTTTATTCTGACTATATTTCCTATTTTACCATAGGCCCGAATGTGATTCCAAATATGCCTTTGTGGATCCATCCACGAGGCAGTTTCCAAGCTGCATAATGTAAGTAACTATAATGTAATTGCATAATGTAATTATTCATCTATGTGAGATGAATAAACATAGCGAAAAGCAGATTCACAGAAAGCTTCTTTCCAGTTTTTATCTGAAGATATTTCCTTTTTCACGATAGTCCTGAATGTGTTCCTGAAGATCCCTTTGTTTATATGTCTATGACAGTTTCCAAGCTGTGAAATATAAAGAAAGATTTATCTATGTGAGATGATTACACATACCACAGAGTAGTATCCTAGAAGCTTCTTTCCATTTTTTGTCTGAGTCTATTTCCCTTTTCACCATCGGCATCAACATGCTCCCAAATATCACTTGGTACCTGTTTCTCCAAAAGGGTTTCCCAGACGCTGTATGAGAAGGGAGGTATAACATTGTGAGTGTAATGCATGCATCTCAAAGAAGTTCCTCACAAACTTCTCTCCAGTTTCAGTCCGAACATATTTCTTTTTTCACCGTAAGCCTCAAAGTGCTCCCGAATATTCCATCACATGCTAAATATACACAGGGTTTGAAAACTGCTCAATGGAATGAGAGACTTAACTGAGCCGGAGGAATTAAGATGACACAGAGCAGTTTCTCAGAAAGCTTCCTACTGGGTATTTCCTGAGGATATTTCTTTCTCCATAATCTAAGGATCGTTCCCAAATGTCCTACCTCAGATTCCCCAAAAAAGTGATTTCAATCTGCACAATCAAAAGAATGGTGTACCTCTATGAGACACACATTGCAAAGCAGTTGCTCAGAAAGTTTCTCTGCAAGTTTCATCGGAAGACATTTCCTTGTTCACCACAAGCCTCCGGGTGTCACTAAATATCCCTTCACAGATCCTTTAAAAACAGAGTTTCGAGACTGGGCAACATGGAGTAAGGATTTGTTCTGTGAAGTGAATGCACATAACAGAGAGCAGATTCTTGGAACGCTTCTTCCTCGATTTAATTCAGTATATTTCACTATTTGCCATCATTCTCAATGCGCTCTGAAATATCACATTTTCAGTTTAACAGGAACAGAGTTCAAACACTGCCTTGTGAGAAAAGAGGTCTAACTCCCTGAGTGGAGTGCATACATCACAAAGCAGTTCCTCAGAAAGCTTCTATCCAGTTTTATCTGAAGATATCTACTCTTTCACCGTAGGCATGTATGTGTTCCCGAATGTCCCTTCACGGATCCGTGCATGACGGAGTTTCCAAACCACGTAATATAAGACGAGGTTTAACTATGCAAGATGAATAAATATATCTAACATGAAGCAGTTTCACAGAAATCTTTTTCCAGTTTGGGTCTGAGGATATTTCCTTTTTTATTATAGCCCTCCCTATACTGCTGAATGTCTCTTGGTATCTTTTTCTCCAGAAGGTATTTCAGAATCCTTTAGGAGAAAAAAGGTATATTTCTGTGATGGGTATGCAAAGGTCACAAAGCAGCTCCCCAGAAAGCTTCTATTAGCTTCTATTCAGTCTCTATCTGAAGATGTTTCGTTTCTCACCATCAGCCTCAAAGCGCTCCTGAATATCCCCTCGCAGAATAAACAAAACCAGTGTTATGATACCGCTGAAAGAAAGAGAATCTTAACTGTGTGAGTGAAATTCACGTGACACAGAGCAGTTTCACAGAAAGCTTCCCTCTGGTTTCTCTGTGAGGTTATTTCTTTTTCAGGATATTCTAAAGAGCGTTTCCAAATGTCCTTTCTCAGATTCCACAGAAACAGTGATTTCAGACTGCTCAATCCAAAGAATAATTTAACTCTATGAGATGAATACAAACATCACAAAGGAGTTGCGCAGAAAGCTTCTCTGCAATTTTTGATGGAAGGCTTTTCCATGCCTCACACAGGCTTCTGGTTGTGACTTACTATCCCTTCGCAGAACCCTCAAAGACCAACTTTCAAACTGGGAAATATAGAGTAAGCTTTAACCCTGTGAAAAGAATGGACATGTCAGAGAGAAGTTTCTTCGAGTGCTTCTTTCTGTTTTTTATTGGACGACATTTCACTTCTTGCCATAATCTTCAATGTGCTCCGAAAATCACTCATTTGGTTTTACAGAAACAGTGTTCAAACTGTGCCTTATGAGAAGAAAGTTACAACTCTCTGAGTGTAATGCACACATCATGAAGCAGTTTCTCAGAAAGCTTCTCTCCAGTTTTTATGTGACTATACTTCCTATTTCACCATAGGCCTGAATGTGATCCAAAATATCTCTTCGTGGATCCATCCACGAGGGAGTTTCCAAGCTGTGTAATGTAAAGAAAGGTTCATGTATGTGAGATGAATAAACATAGCAAAAAGCAGATTCACAGAAAACTTCTTTCCAGTTTTTATATGAAGATATTTCCTTTTTCACTGTACTCCTGAATCTGCTCCCGAATGTCCCTTTGTGGATCCGTCCATGAAAATTTTCAAGCTGTGTAAAGTAAAGAAAGCTTTATCTATGTAAGGTGATTACACATATCACAGAGTCGTTTCCTAGAAAGCTTCTTTCCAGTTTTTGTCTTAGGCTACTTCCCTTTTCACCATCAGCATTAACATGCTCCTCAATATCACTTGGTACCTGTTTCTCCAAAAGGGTAAGAGGGGTATAACACTGTGAGTGTAATGCACACGTCACAATGCAGTTCCTCAGAAAGCTTCTCTAGAGTTTCGTTCTGAGCATATTTCCTTTTTCACCATAAGCCTCAAAGTGCTCCCGAATATCCCATCACACACTAAACATACACAGAGTGAGAAAACTGCTCAATGAAAAGAGAGGCTTAACTCAGCGAGATAAATTAAGATGACACAGAGCAGTTTCACAGAAAGCTTCCTTCTGGATTTTCCCCGAGGATATTTCTTTCTCCATGTTATAGGGATCGCTCCCAAATGTCCTCCCTCAGATTCCACAAAAACAGTGATTTCAAGCTGTTCAATCCAGAGAAAGGTTTAACTCTATGAGACGAATACACACACCACAATGCAGTTGGTCTGAAAGTTTCTCTGGAGGTTTCATCGGAAAACGTTTCCTTGCTCACCACAAACCTCCGGGCGTCACTAAATATCCCTTCACATTTCCTTCAAAGACAAAGTTTCGAAACTGGGCAACATAGAGTAAGCATCAACTCTGTGAGGTGAATGCGCATATCAGAGAGCAGACTCTTGGAACGCTTCTTCCTCGATTTTATTTCAGTATATTTCACTATGCGCCATAGTCCTCAATGTGCTCCAAAATATCACTTTTTCAGTTTCACAGGAACAGTGTTCAAACACTGCCTTGTGAGAAGAGAGGTATAACTACCTGAGTGGAATGAATAAATCACAAAGTCGTTCTTCAGAAAGTTTCTGTCCACTTTTTATCTGAAGATATCTCCTCTTTCACTGGAGGCCTGAATGTGCTCCTGAATGTCCCTTCGCAGATCCGTGCATGACGGAGTTTCCAAACTGCGTAATAAGAGAAAAGTTTTAACTATGCGAGATGAATAAATACATTTAACACAAAGACGTTTCACAGAAATCTTCTTTCCAGTTTTTGTCTCAGGATATTTTCTTTTTCACCATAGCCATCCCTATACTCCTGAATGACACTTGGTAGCTTTTTATCCAAAAGGGAATCCTGAATCCTCTAGGAGAAGAAAGGTGAGTGGAATGCACTCACCATTCTGTGAATGGAATGCTCACCTCATTCTGTGAATGAAATTCTGTGGGTGGAATACACACATCACAAAGCTGCTCCTCGGAAAGATTCACTCCAGTTTCTATCTGAAGACGTTTCCTTTCTCACCTAAGCCTCAAACCACCCCTGAATATCCATTCGCAGACTAAACAAAAACAGTGTTATGATACTGCTCAGATAAAAAAGAGAAGCATCACTGTGAGCAGGATTCACGTGACACAGAGCAATTTCACAGAAAGCTTCCTTCTGGTTTCTCTCTGAGGTTATTTCTTTTTCAGGGTATTCTAAAGAGCGTTTCCAAATGTCCTTTCTCAGATTCCACAGAAACAGTCTTTTCAAGCTGCTCAATCCAAAGAATGATTTAACTCTATGAGATGAAGTCACTCTTCACAAAAGAGTTGTGCAGACAGCTTCTCTCAAATATTCAATGGAAGACATTTCCTTGCTCGACATAGACCTCCAGTTGCCACTCACTATCCTTTCGCAGAACCCTAAAAGACTGACTTTTAAACCTGGAAATGTATAGTGTGCTTTAATCCGGTGTAACAATGGACATCACAGAGAGCAGTTTCTTCGAGTGCTTCTTTGTGTTTTTTATTGGACATTTCAATTTTGCCATAGTCTTCAATGTGCTCCGAATATCACACTTTTGGTTTTATGGGAACAGTGTTCAAATTGTGCCTTACGAGAAGAAAGGTATAACTCCCTGAGTGGAATGCACAAGTCACCAAGCAGTTTCTCAGAAAGCTTCTCTCCCATTTTGATATGACTCTTTCCTATTTCACAATAGGCCTGAATGTGATCCCAAATATCCCTTCCTGGATTCATCCACGAGGCAGATTCCAAGCTGTGTAATGTCAAGAAATTTTCATTTTTGTGAGATGAATAAACATAGCAAAAAGCAGATTCACAGAAAGCTTCTTTCCCATTTTTATCTTAACAGATTTCGTTTTTCACCATGGTCCTCAAATTGTTTCCGAAGATCCCTTCGTGGATCCTTCCATGAGAGTTTCCAAGCTGCGTAATGTAAAGAAAACATTACCTATGTGAGATGATTACACATATCACAGAGTAGTTTCCTAGAAAGAGTTTTCCAGTTTTAGTCTGAGGCTATTTCCCTTTTCACCATCGGTACCAACATGCTCCCGAATATCACTTGGTACCTCTTTCTCCAAAACAGTTTCCCCGATGCAGTAAGATAAGTGAAGTACAACACTGTGAGTGGAATGCACACGTCACAAGGCAGTTCCTCAGAAAGCTTCCCTCCAGTTTTGGTCTGAACATATTTCCTCTTTCACAGTAAGCCTCAAAGTTCTTCTGAATATCCCGTCACACACTAGGCATACACAGGGTTAGAAAACTGCTCAATGAAAAGAGGGGCTTAACTGAGTGAGAGCCATTAAGATGACACAGAGCAGTTTCACAGAAAGCTTCCTTCTGGATTTTCCCTGAGGATATTTCTTTCTCCATTTTCTAAGGATCATTCCCAAATGTCCCCCTCAGATTCCACAAAAACAGAGATTTCAAGCTGTTCAATCAAAAGAATGGTCTAACTCTATGAGATGAATAAACACATTGCAAAGCCGTTGCTCAGAAAGTTTCTCTGCAGGTTTCATCGGAAGACGTTTCCTTGCTCACCACCAGCCTGCGGGTGACTCTAAATATGCTTTCACAGATCCTTTAAAGACAGAGTTTCAAAACTGGACAACGTAAAGTAAGCATTAACTCTGTGAAGTGAATGCACATATCAGGGAGCAGATTCTTCGAACACTTCTTCCTTGATTTTATTTCAGTATATTTCACTATTCGCCATTGTCCTGAATGTGCTCCAAAATATCACTTCTTCGGTTTCACAGGAACAGTGTTCAAACACAGCCTTATGAGTAAAGTGGTATATCTCCCTGAGTGGAATGCATACATCACAAAGTCGTTTCTCAGAAATATTCTCTCCACTTTTTATGTAAAGATATCTCTTCATTCACCATAGGCCTGAATGTGCTCCCGAATGTCACTACATGAATCCGTGCATGATGGAGTTTCCAAACTGCCTATTATAAGAAAAGTTTTAACTATATGAGGTGAATAAATGTAGCTAACACAAGCAATTTCACAGAAATCTTCTTTCCAGTTTTTATCTGAGGATATTTCGTTTTTCACCATAGCCATCCCTACACTCCCGAATGTCTCTTGGTAATATTTTCTCCAAAAGATATGCCAGAATCCTCTAGGAGAAGAATGAGGAGTAGAATGCACACGTCATTCTCTGAGTGGAGTGAACACGTCATTGTGTGAGTGGAATTCTGTGAGTGGAATGCACATGTCACAACGCAGCTCCTCGGAAAGCTTCTCTCCAGTTTCTATTGGAAGACGTTTCCTTTCTAACCATAAGCCTCAAAGCGCTCCTGAATATCCCTTCACAGACTAAACAAAAACATTGTCATGATACTGCTCAATGAAAAGAGAAGCTTAACTGTGTGAGTGGAATTCACGTGACAGAAGGCAGTTTCACAGAAAGCTTCCTTCTGGTTTCTCTCTGAGGTTATTTCCTTTTCAGGATATTCTAAA
>NW_022323269.1:0-1098 GCF_002776525.5 Piliocolobus tephrosceles
GGTCTTGAGGCCCCCCTGCATGGAGGGGAGGCTCACGTCGGCCTCCACCTTTGGGGCAGACACATCCACCGTGGCCTCAATGGACTTGCCTGGGGCAGACAGCCCGAAGGACGGCATCTTGAACTTGGGCATTTTGAACTTGCTGTCTTTGGCGATCACATCCTCGTCGGTTATGGACAGGTCCCCCTCCATCCGCGTGTGGTCCAACTTGGCTCCCAGGGCCTGGATGTCCATCTCCACGCTGGGCAGAGACACCTCCACGTCGGGGGCCGTCACCTCCGCCTTGGGGCCTTTCAGGTCCAGCTTGGGGCCCTTGACGTCCACCTGGGGGCCCTTGAGGTCCACTTTGGGCATCTTGAAACTGGGCATCTGCACCTTGGGCAGGTGCCCTTTGACGCTGGCTCCTTCGGGCAGGTGGGCCTCTGGGAGCGTCATGTCCACCTGGACAGCCTGGACTTCCAGGTCGGCGGATGGGGGCTGAATGCTGAGGTCCGTGGTCTTGAGGTCCCCTTGCATGGAGGGGAGGCTCACGTCGGCCTCCACCTTCGGCGTAGACACGTCCACCGAGGCCTCCATGGACTTGCCTGGGGCCGACACCCCGAAGGATGGCATCTTGAACTTGGGCATTTTGAACTTGCTTTGTTTGGCGGTCACATCCTTGTCAGCCAGGGATAGTTCCCCCTCCAGCCGTGCATCATCCAGCTTGGCTCCTGGGGCCTGCATGTCTACCTCCATGCTGGGCCGGCACACCTCCACGTCAGGGGCCGTCACCTCCGCCTTGGGGCCTTTCAGGTCCAGCTTGGGGCCCTTGATATCCACCTGGGGGCCTTTGAGGTCCACTTTGGGCATCTTCAAACTTGGCATCTCCACCTTGGGCAGGTGCTCTTTGAGGCCGGCTCCCTCGGGCACGTGGCCTTCAGGAATCGTCACATCCACCTGGACAGCCTGGACCTCCAGGTGAGCAGAAGGGGGCTGAATGCTGAGGTCAGTGGTCTTGAGGTCCCCCTGTATGGAGGGAAGGCTCACGTCAGCCTCCACCTTTGGCACAGACACGTCCACTGAGGCCTCGATGGACTTCCCTGGGGCCGACACCCCGAA
>NW_022323270.1:0-2899 GCF_002776525.5 Piliocolobus tephrosceles
ACGTCCACTGAGGCCTCGATGGACTTCCCTGGGGCCGACACCCCGAAAGATGGCTTCTTGAACTTGGGCATTTTGAACTTGCTGTCTTTGGCGGTCACGTCTTTGTCAGCTAGGGACAGGTCCCCCTCCATCCTGGCACCGTCCAGCTTGGCCCCCGGGGCCTGGATGTCCACCTCCATGCTGGGCCGGGACACCTCCATGTCAGGGGCCGTCACCTCCGCCCTGGGGCCTTTCAGGTCCAGCTTGGGGCCCTTGATGTCCACCTGGGGGCCCTTGAGGTCCACTTTGGGCATCTTGAAACTGGGTATCTCCACCTTGGGCAGGTGCCCTTTGACGCCGGCTCCCTTGGGCAGGTGGGCCTCTGGGAGCGTCACGTCCACCTGGACAGCCTGGACCTCCAGCTCGGCGGAAGGGGGCTGAATGCTTTTGTCTGTGGTCTTGAGGTCCCCCTGCATGGAGAGAAGGCTCACGTCGGCCTCCACCTTCGGCGTAGACACGTCCACCGAGGCCTCGATGGACTTGCCTGGGGCCGACACCCCAAAGGATGGCATCTTGAACTTGGGCATTTTGAACTTGCTGTCTTTCCCAGTCACATCCTTGTCAGCCAGGGACAGTTCCCCCTCCAGCCATGCGCTGTCCAGCTTGGCTCCTGGGGCCTGGGCGTCCACCTCCACGCTGGGCAGAGACACCTCCACGTCGGAGGTCATCACCTCCACCTTGGGGCCTTTCACGTCCAGCTTGGGGCCCTTGAGGTCCACTTTGGGCATCTTGAAACTGGGCATCTGCACCTTGGGCAGGTGCCCTTTGAGGCCAGCTCCCTCAGGCACATGGCCCTCTGGGAGCTTCACGTCCACCTGGACAGCCTGGACCTCCAGCTCAGCGGAAGGGGGTTGAATGCTGAGGTCAGTGGTCTCGAGGTCCCCCTGCATGGAGGGGAGGCTCACGTCGGCCTCCACCTTCGGCACAGACACATCCACCGAGGACTCGATGGACTTGCCTGGGGCTGACACCCCGAAGGACGGCATCTTGAACTTGGGCATTTTGAACTTGCTGTGTTTGGCGGTCACGTCCTTGTCGGCCAGGGACAGTTCCCCCTCCAGCTGGGCATCGTCCAGCTTGGCTCCCGGGGCCTGGATTTCCACCTCCACGCTGGGCCGGGACACCTCCACGTCGGGGGCCATCACCTGCGCCTTGAGGCCTTTCAGGTCCAGCTTAGGGTCCTTGATATCCACCTGGGGGCCTTTGAGGTCTACTTTGGGCATCCTTAAACTGGGCATATGCACCTTGGGCAGGTGCCCTTTGAGGCCGGCTCCATCGGGCACATGGCCCTCAGGGAGCTTCACGTCCACCTGGACAGCCTGGACCTCCAGCTCAGCGGAAGGGGGCTGAATGCTGAGGTCAGTGCTCTTGAGGTCCCCCTGCATGGAGGGGAGGCTCGCATCGGCCTCCACCTTTGGCACGGACACATCCACCGAGGCCTCGATGGACTTGCCTGGGGCCGACACCCCAAAGGACGGCATCTTGAACTTGGGCATTTTGAACTTGCTGTCTTTCCCAGTCACATCCTTGTCAGCCAGGGACAGTTCCCCCTCCAGCCGTGCGCCGTCCAGCTTGGCTCCTGGGGCCTGGATGTCCACCTCCACGCTGGGCAGAGACACCTCCACGTCGGAGGTCATCACCTCCTCCTTGAGGCCTTTCACGTCCAGCTTGGGGCCCTTGAGGTCCACTTTGGGCATCTTGAAACTGGGCATCTGCACCTTGGGCAGGTGCCCTTTGAGGCCAGCTCCCTCGGGCAGGTGGCCCTCCGGGAGTGTAACGTCCACTTTGCCAGCCTGGACCTCCAGGTCAGCCGATGGTGGCTGAATGCTGAGGTCTGTGGTCTTGAGGTCCCCCTGCATGGAGGGGAGGCTCACGTCGGCCTCAACCTTCGGTGCAGACACGTCCACTGAGGCCTCCATGGACTTGCCTGGGGCAGACAGCCCAAATGATGGCATCTTCAACTTGGGCATTTTGAATTTGCTGTCTTTGGCAGTCACGTCCTTGTCGGCCAGGGATAGGGCCCCGTCCAGCCGCGCGCCATCCAGCTTGACTCCCGGGGCCTGGTGATCCACCTCCAGGCTGGGCAGAGACACCTCCACGTCGGTGGCGGTCACCTCTGCCTTAGGGCCTTTCAGGTCCAGCTTGGGGCCCTTGATATCCACCTGGGGGCCTTTGAGGTCTACTTTGGGCATCTTCAAACTTGGCATCTCCACCTTGGGCAGGTGCCCTTTGAGGCCGGCTCCCTCGGGCACGTGGCCCTCCGGGAGCTTCATATCCACCTGGACGGCCTGGACTTCCAGGTCAGCGGAAGGGGGCTGAATGCTGAGGTCAGTGGTCTTGAGATCCCCCTGCATGGAGGGGAGGCTCGCATCGGCCTCCATCTTTGGCACAGACACGTCCACCGAGGACTCGATGGACTTCCCTGGGGCCGATACACCGAAGGATGGCATCTTGAACTTGGGCATTTTGAATTTGCTGTCTCTGGCGGTCACGTCCTTGTCGGCCAAGGATAGGTCCCCCTCCAGCCGCGCGCCGTCCAGTTTGACTCCTGGGGCCTGGACGTCCACCTCCACGCTGGGCAGAGACACCTCCACGTCGGGGGCCGTCACCTCCGCCTTAGGGCCTTTCAGGTCCAGCTTGGGGCCCTTGATATCCACCTGAGGGCCTTTGAGGTCCACTTTGGGCATCTTCAAACTTGGTATCTCCAACTTGGGCAGGTGCCCTTTGAGGCCGGCTCCTTCAGGCACGTGGCCTTCCGGGAATGTCACGTCCACCTGGACAGCCTGGACCTCCACGTGAGCAGAAGGGGGCTGAATGCTGAGGTCAGTGGTCTTGAGGCCCCCCTGCATGGAGGGGAGGC
>NW_022323271.1:0-1098 GCF_002776525.5 Piliocolobus tephrosceles
TTCGGGGTGTCGGCCCCAGGGAAGTCCATCGAGGCCTCAGTGGACGTGTCTGTGCCAAAGGTGGAGGCTGACGTGAGCCTTCCCTCCATACAGGGGGACCTCAAGACCACTGACCTCAGCATTCAGCCCCCTTCTGCTCACCTGGAGGTCCAGGCTGTCCAGGTGGATGTGACGATTCCTGAAGGCCACGTGCCCGAGGGAGCCGGCCTCAAAGAGCACCTGCCCAAGGTGGAGATGCCAAGTTTGAAGATGCCCAAAGTGGACCTCAAAGGCCCCCAGGTGGATATCAAGGGCCCCAAGCTGGACCTGAAAGGCCCCAAGGCGGAGGTGACGGCCCCTGACGTGGAGGTGTGCCGGCCCAGCATGGAGGTAGACATGCAGGCCCCAGGAGCCAAGCTGGATGATGCACGGCTGGAGGGGGAACTATCCCTGGCTGACAAGGATGTGACCGCCAAACAAAGCAAGTTCAAAATGCCCAAGTTCAAGATGCCATCCTTCGGGGTGTCGGCCCCAGGCAAGTCCATGGAGGCCTCGGTGGACGTGTCTACGCCGAAGGTGGAGGCCGACGTGAGCCTCCCCTCCATGCAAGGGGACCTCAAGACCACGGACCTCAGCATTCAGCCCCCATCCGCCGACCTGGAAGTCCAGGCTGTCCAGGTGGACATGACGCTCCCAGAGGCCCACCTGCCCGAAGGAGCCAGCGTCAAAGGGCACCTGCCCAAGGTGCAGATGCCCAGTTTCAAGATGCCCAAAGTGGACCTCAAGGGCCCCCAGGTGGACGTCAAGGGCCCCAAGCTGGACCTGAAAGGCCCCAAGGCGGAGGTGACGGCCCCCGACGTGGAGGTGTCTCTGCCCAGCGTGGAGATGGACATCCAGGCCCTGGGAGCCAAGTTGGACCACACGCGGATGGAGGGGGACCTGTCCATAACCGACGAGGATGTGATCGCCAAAGACAGCAAGTTCAAAATGCCCAAGTTCAAGATGCCGTCCTTCGGGCTGTCTGCCCCAGGCAAGTCCATTGAGGCCACGGTGGATGTGTCTGCCCCAAAGGTGGAGGCCGACGTGAGCCTCCCCTCCATGCAGGGGGGCCTCAAGACC
>NW_022323272.1:0-2899 GCF_002776525.5 Piliocolobus tephrosceles
GCCTCCCCTCCATGCAGGGGGGCCTCAAGACCACTGACCTCAGCATTCAGCCCCCTTCTGCTCACGTGGAGGTCCAGGCTGTCCAGGTGGACGTGACATTCCCGGAAGGCCACGTGCCTGAAGGAGCCGGCCTCAAAGGGCACCTGCCCAAGTTGGAGATACCAAGTTTGAAGATGCCCAAAGTGGACCTCAAAGGCCCTCAGGTGGATATCAAGGGCCCCAAGCTGGACCTGAAAGGCCCTAAGGCGGAGGTGACGGCCCCCGACGTGGAGGTGTCTCTGCCCAGCGTGGAGGTGGACGTCCAGGCCCCAGGAGTCAAACTGGACGGCGCGCGGCTGGAGGGGGACCTATCCTTGGCCGACAAGGACGTGACCGCCAGAGACAGCAAATTCAAAATGCCCAAGTTCAAGATGCCATCCTTCGGTGTATCGGCCCCAGGGAAGTCCATCGAGTCCTCGGTGGACGTGTCTGTGCCAAAGATGGAGGCCGATGCGAGCCTCCCCTCCATGCAGGGGGATCTCAAGACCACTGACCTCAGCATTCAGCCCCCTTCCGCTGACCTGGAAGTCCAGGCCGTCCAGGTGGATATGAAGCTCCCGGAGGGCCACGTGCCCGAGGGAGCCGGCCTCAAAGGGCACCTGCCCAAGGTGGAGATGCCAAGTTTGAAGATGCCCAAAGTAGACCTCAAAGGCCCCCAGGTGGATATCAAGGGCCCCAAGCTGGACCTGAAAGGCCCTAAGGCAGAGGTGACCGCCACCGACGTGGAGGTGTCTCTGCCCAGCCTGGAGGTGGATCACCAGGCCCCGGGAGTCAAGCTGGATGGCGCGCGGCTGGACGGGGCCCTATCCCTGGCCGACAAGGACGTGACTGCCAAAGACAGCAAATTCAAAATGCCCAAGTTGAAGATGCCATCATTTGGGCTGTCTGC
Source organism: Piliocolobus tephrosceles (assembly GCF_002776525.5). Classification (NCBI taxonomy): domain Eukaryota; kingdom Metazoa; phylum Chordata; class Mammalia; order Primates; family Cercopithecidae; genus Piliocolobus; species Piliocolobus tephrosceles. The sequence continues at coordinate 929 of NW_022323272.1, forward strand.
CCCAGGCAAGTCCATGGAGGCCTCAGTGGACGTGTCTGCACCGAAGGTTGAGGCCGACGTGAGCCTCCCCTCCATGCAGGGGGACCTCAAGACCACAGACCTCAGCATTCAGCCACCATCGGCTGACCTGGAGGTCCAGGCTGGCAAAGTGGACGTTACACTCCCGGAGGGCCACCTGCCCGAGGGAGCTGGCCTCAAAGGGCACCTGCCCAAGGTGCAGATGCCCAGTTTCAAGATGCCCAAAGTGGACCTCAAGGGCCCCAAGCTGGACGTGAAAGGCCTCAAGGAGGAGGTGATGACCTCCGACGTGGAGGTGTCTCTGCCCAGCGTGGAGGTGGACATCCAGGCCCCAGGAGCCAAGCTGGACGGCGCACGGCTGGAGGGGGAACTGTCCCTGGCTGACAAGGATGTGACTGGGAAAGACAGCAAGTTCAAAATGCCCAAGTTCAAGATGCCGTCCTTTGGGGTGTCGGCCCCAGGCAAGTCCATCGAGGCCTCGGTGGATGTGTCCGTGCCAAAGGTGGAGGCCGATGCGAGCCTCCCCTCCATGCAGGGGGACCTCAAGAGCACTGACCTCAGCATTCAGCCCCCTTCCGCTGAGCTGGAGGTCCAGGCTGTCCAGGTGGACGTGAAGCTCCCTGAGGGCCATGTGCCCGATGGAGCCGGCCTCAAAGGGCACCTGCCCAAGGTGCATATGCCCAGTTTAAGGATGCCCAAAGTAGACCTCAAAGGCCCCCAGGTGGATATCAAGGACCCTAAGCTGGACCTGAAAGGCCTCAAGGCGCAGGTGATGGCCCCCGACGTGGAGGTGTCCCGGCCCAGCGTGGAGGTGGAAATCCAGGCCCCGGGAGCCAAGCTGGACGATGCCCAGCTGGAGGGGGAACTGTCCCTGGCCGACAAGGACGTGACCGCCAAACACAGCAAGTTCAAAATGCCCAAGTTCAAGATGCCGTCCTTCGGGGTGTCAGCCCCAGGCAAGTCCATCGAGTCCTCGGTGGATGTGTCTGTGCCGAAGGTGGAGGCCGACGTGAGCCTCCCCTCCATGCAGGGGGACCTCGAGACCACTGACCTCAGCATTCAACCCCCTTCCGCTGAGCTGGAGGTCCAGGCTGTCCAGGTGGACGTGAAGCTCCCAGAGGGCCATGTGCCTGAGGGAGCTGGCCTCAAAGGGCACCTGCCCAAGGTGCAGATGCCCAGTTTCAAGATGCCCAAAGTGGACCTCAAGGGCCCCAAGCTGGACGTGAAAGGCCCCAAGGTGGAGGTGATGACCTCCGACGTGGAGGTGTCTCTGCCCAGCGTGGAGGTGGACGCCCAGGCCCCAGGAGCCAAGCTGGACAGCGCATGGCTGGAGGGGGAACTGTCCCTGGCTGACAAGGATGTGACTGGGAAAGACAGCAAGTTCAAAATGCCCAAGTTCAAGATGCCATCCTTTGGGGTGTCGGCCCCAGGCAAGTCCATCGAGGCCTCGGTGGACGTGTCTACGCCGAAGGTGGAGGCCGACGTGAGCCTTCTCTCCATGCAGGGGGACCTCAAGACCACAGACAAAAGCATTCAGCCCCCTTCCGCCGAGCTGGAGGTCCAGGCTGTCCAGGTGGACGTGACGCTCCCAGAGGCCCACCTGCCCAAGGGAGCCGGCGTCAAAGGGCACCTGCCCAAGGTGGAGATACCCAGTTTCAAGATGCCCAAAGTGGACCTCAAGGGCCCCCAGGTGGACATCAAGGGCCCCAAGCTGGACCTGAAAGGCCCCAGGGCGGAGGTGACGGCCCCTGACATGGAGGTGTCCCGGCCCAGCATGGAGGTGGACATCCAGGCCCCGGGGGCCAAGCTGGACGGTGCCAGGATGGAGGGGGACCTGTCCCTAGCTGACAAAGACGTGACCGCCAAAGACAGCAAGTTCAAAATGCCCAAGTTCAAGAAGCCATCTTTCGGGGTGTCGGCCCCAGGGAAGTCCATCGAGGCCTCAGTGGACGT
>NW_022323273.1:0-4377 GCF_002776525.5 Piliocolobus tephrosceles
TATGCAGGCAGATCCCTATTTTAAAATACTATGTTCCCTATTAGTTCCATTATTCCACCAGTCTATATTCTATTCACAGTAGACAAAAGTGTGTAACAAATCTTGAAGGTCTATACTTTTCTGATGAAAATATTCTGATCAACCTTATTCACTTATAATTATCATCAGTTCTGAAGTGAACATTTCATGTCCTTTCATTTTTGATTGCTATTCCTGCTGATGAAGATAAAGTGAATGCGTGAAGGACTTATACTTAATTGTTGCCATTTGTGCAATTAGTCTTCCAATTTCAGTTAGAAGCTTTATTTACCTAAATAATATTTAAAGTTACACATATTGTTAGAGTAGTAGAAATAAAAATTGCTTTTATGAAGTACATCTTAATGAAAGTTTTGTTATAAATGACAGAATGCATGGTGGAGTATGAGAAGGGAGAAGTTGAAAGTACAAGGTCAACATGAAATCTGTGAATTATAATAATTATTGTTTTCCCAAAGGGCTTTCAGGTGAAAAATATCAACAGGAGATAGAAACATCCTGCAAATGTTACATATATTATTACCTAAATGAAGATATGAGGAATATAAGGTTCTTTTGAAGATTAAGTTAATAAACACAATTTATACTCTGTTAGTTTTCAGAGAGACCATCTGTGCGGCTTCATTTAGCAGTTCTTTTTACTATGTGTGCCTATAATTCAACCTAGAGTTGCTTTATAATTAATAGTTTTCATTAAAAATTTCTTAATATGAATCTCAAGGAACTTCTGTATTCACTGCTTTTCTCTATTTAAAATAAGCTGGTAGGTTTTTTTTCCCCCAAAGCATTTAAGAAGTAGGATAATAGAGTTTATTAATCTAACAGAATTGGCATGATTGTGACAAAAACAACTGGAGTCCTTTGGGTACTGAGAAATGAAAAATTGTAGAATTAGGTACTGTAGAAAGCAGGAACTTAAACATCTAACTCCTGCTACCAGCATCACGTATGGCTGTACGTTCTAAAAGACACTGATAGTGTAGAACAATTATACCGTGCATATGATAGTCTTTCTGTAAGGCCAGTTATTTTAAATGATATTGATAAATATTACCAGGGCTGTCCTCCAACAAATATGTTCAGCACACACATTAGGTTATCTGTAAAAAGGAGGTTAGCCTGAGAATATTGCTATTGCATTACTGACTCTTGAGTAGCAATGAGGTAAGAAACTCCTACAACAGAACTCAAATTGTTTAAGAGGGCTAATGTAGTCACAGAGCAGTATCACTCCCTTTGTTACCTCTTAAAAATGGTAAAAGTGGCCGGGAGTGGTGGCTCATGCCTGTAATCCCAGCACTTTGGGAGGCCAAGGCAGGCAGATCACGAGATCAGGAGATGGAGACCATCCCACTAACATGGTGAAACTCCATCTGTACTAAATATACAAAAAAATTAGCTGGACGTGGTGGCATGCACATGTAGTCCCAGCTTCTTGGGAGGCTGAGGCAAGGGAATCACTTGAACCCTGGAGGTGGAGGTTGCATTGAGTGAGATCATGCCGCTGCACTCCAACCTGGGCAACAGAGGGAGACTCCGTCTCAGAAAAAATAAAAATAAAAATAAAAAAAAGAAAAAGGTAAAAACAAGTCCTGTAAGCAGGAACACTATTGAAATTCCCCATTTAAGTCTTAGAAGTTCCATAGTTAAAAGCAAACAATGTTAAAAAAGGAAGGCACAATCGAAGATGAATATACAAAAAGGCAAGCTACTTTGATGAATTTACATAAATGATGAAAAACTGATTTAGACCACCCAAGACCAGAAGTGTTAGAATTATTGTATGAATAATATTTTTAAAAACTACTTGTGAAACTGTTTAAGAACATAAGGGATCAAATCACAAAACTGGACAATTTTAAGATATTTTCATAAATGAATACATCAGAAAGAGAAAATGAAACTAAAAGTAACTAAAATAACTAAAACTGAGAAACTTATAAATTTAAATAAACATCCGAAAATGTAAACAGTAAATTAAACACTGCTCAAGAGAAAGATAACATGCAGAGAAATAAATAACAATAAAATATACAGAATGAAGTAGAAAGTAATAGAGATTGAAAAGAGGAAGGGAATATTAAGAGATAGGAAAGATAGAATTAGAAAATCTAATGTGTATAATTGGAGTACAAGAAGTAATAACTGAAAAATGTGATTTTTTTTGCATATTCAAACAGGGAAAAGCATAAATTCACATATTTTGCTCTTACTTTTTTTGCAGAGACTCCAATTAAATGTATATACAATGCTGAAATATTTCTGGCCTCCACACACAAAATGTCAGGAGTTCTCTTAAGTCACTATAACATCCAAAAACTTTCAGATGCATTTACAAATGTGTTCTATATACAAGATGAGAACACGAGAATTTGACATATCATGATCAGGAATCCATATTTCAGAAGTAGTTAACATAACCGAAACTGAATACCTGAATTAAGAAATTTAATTTAGGCCGGGCGCGGTGGCTCAAGCCTGTAATCCCAGCACTTTCGGAGGCCAAGATGGGCAGATCACGAGGTCAGAAGATCGAGACCATCCTGGCTAACACGGTGAAACCCTGTCTCTACTAAAAAATACAAAAAACTAGCCAGGCGAGGTGGTGGGCGCCTGTAGTCCCAGTTACTCGGGAGGCTGAGGCAGGAGAATGGCGTAAACCCGGGAGGCGGAGCTTGCAGTGAGCTGAGATCCGGCCACTGCACTCCAACCTGGGCTACAGTGCGAGACTCCGTCTTAAAAAAAAAAAAAAAAAGAGATTTAATATAAATTTTTGATACTCATGATATTTAAGAAATATAGTTGTTAGAAATAATACATACTGCTTCAGCATAAATAGGGTATGAAATTCCGTCAACTTCAAACTATTCAATTTAGTGCTATAATTCTTTAGTTTTGTATCACCCCATTTTCTGTAGCATTCTGTTGCCTAAGAATCCTAGCTTGGCTTTTTATGCGGTAAAAATATTGTTGTACAGACCATAGATGAACCTTTCAGTCAACAGGCCTGTTGGAATGCCCGAGGATGGAGCTCATAGTGAGGCTTCTCGGAACTTTTAGGAACAGGTTCTGTAGTAATTTTTGTGCCTGCTTGTCAATAAATATTTGTAAGTTTGGAAAAACTTAGTACAAAACTTTTAAAATTGTAATATTTACTTGGTAGTAGGGCTGTATGTGAGGAATTACAAAGGTTCTCTCCATCTATAATGATCAGAGCCTACAGATATTTACTAATAAAACCCAATAATTGCCTAATGAACAAATTGATTCAGGTCAATACACACACACACACACACACACACACACACACACACACACAAATATATATAACCATGCATATATAAAAGGTAGGGTATTAATACTGTAATGTCATGTTTTTACATATGGAAAAGCACTGGGATTGCTACAGAGAAGAACTGGTAGCAAATAGTCCTTTTCCAAATAAAAAGTAATGAAATGCCAATGAATATGTCCTATTACTCTGCATTAGAAGATGTAGGTTTTTATTGTCAATTTAGAAGAATGACTTTTTAAACATGCATATAGGAGTGTTGCAACAAAATGACTGCCTTTGACATGACTATTTGATAGAGCTCAATACTTAGTGACTAAACTTTTTGGAAAATCATTTTGCTTTATTATAATACATGTACAAAAATGCTTGAAACAATCTGCAAAAATCAGTCTTTTATTTTTATTTTATTAAAAACCTTTCTTAAACTCCAACAATATTATCCAAATTGATTACTTGCATATTTCATTGAATTGCCATCAGATGTGTTTCATAGTTATCCTCTCAGGACAGAAATCAGTCATGATTAAAAACCATTATATCAATATTATCCAGATACCTATCTATATACCCAGCTATGAGTACAACCACATGCACATAGTTTCTAAATCCATACATGGAAACACTGTTGGAATAATTAGCTGCTTGAAAAGGTCATGCTCAATTGGATATATAAATGGAGAATAAATAAATAGAATTGTATATTTAATAGCACATAGCATATTATTTTTGTTTACAGAAATACAATTTTTGCCTTCTTGTTGACTACTTGAATACAGATCTACCATCCCCCCCCCCCTTTTTTTTTTTGAGAGGGAGTCTCACTCTGTCCCCTGGCTGGAGTGCAGAGGTGCAATCTTGGCTCACTGCAACCTCTGCCTCCTGGTTTCAAACAATTCTCCTGCTTCAGCCTCCCCAGTAGCTGGGACTACAGGTGCGTACCACCATGCCCAGCTAATTTTTTTTGTACTTCTAATAGAGACAGGGTTTCACCATATTGGCCAGGATGGTCTTGATTTCCTGACCTGGTGATCTGCCTGCCTTGC
>NW_022323274.1:0-4377 GCF_002776525.5 Piliocolobus tephrosceles
GCAAGGCAGGCAGATCACCAGGTCAGGAAATCAAGACCATCCTGGCCAATATGGTGAAACCCTGTCTCTATTAGAAGTACAAAAAAAATTAGCTGGGCATGGTGGTACGCACCTGTAGTCCCAGCTACTGGGGAGGCTGAAGCAGGAGAATTGTTTGAAACCAGGAGGCAGAGGTTGCAGTGAGCCAAGATTGCACCTCTGCACTCCAGCCAGGGGACAGAGTGAGACTCCCTCTCAAAAAAAAAAAGGGGGGGGGGGATGGTAGATCTGTATTCAAGTAGTCAACAAGAAGGCAAAAATTGTATTTCTGTAAACAAAAATAATATGCTATGTGCTATTAAATATACAATTCTATTTATTTATTCTCCATTTATATATCCAATTGAGCATGACCTTTTCAAGCAGCTAATTATTCCAACAGTGTTTCCATGTATGGATTTAGAAACTATGTGCATGTGGTTGTACTCATAGCTGGGTATATAGATAGGTATCTGGATAATATTGATATAATGGTTTTTAATCATGACTGATTTCTGTCCTGAGAGGATAACTATGAAACACATCTGATGGCAATTCAATGAAATATGCAAGTAATCAATTTGGATAATATTGTTGGAGTTTAAGAAAGGTTTTTAATAAAATAAAAATAAAAGACTGATTTTTGCAGATTGTTTCAAGCATTTTTGTACATGTATTATAATAAAGCAAAATGATTTTCCAAAAAGTTTAGTCACTAAGTATTGAGCTCTATCAAATAGTCATGTCAAAGGCAGTCATTTTGTTGCAACACTCCTATATGCATGTTTAAAAAGTCATTCTTCTAAATTGACAATAAAAACCTACATCTTCTAATGCAGAGTAATAGGACATATTCATTGGCATTTCATTACTTTTTATTTGGAAAAGGACTATTTGCTACCAGTTCTTCTCTGTAGCAATCCCAGTGCTTTTCCATATGTAAAAACATGACATTACAGTATTAATACCCTACCTTTTATATATGCATGGTTATATATATTTGTGTGTGTGTGTGTGTGTGTGTGTGTGTGTGTGTGTGTGTATTGACCTGAATCAATTTGTTCATTAGGCAATTATTGGGTTTTATTAGTAAATATCTGTAGGCTCTGATCATTATAGATGGAGAGAACCTTTGTAATTCCTCACATACAGCCCTACTACCAAGTAAATATTACAATTTTAAAAGTTTTGTACTAAGTTTTTCCAAACTTACAAATATTTATTGACAAGCAGGCACAAAAATTACTACAGAACCTGTTCCTAAAAGTTCCGAGAAGCCTCACTATGAGCTCCATCCTCGGGCATTCCAACAGGCCTGTTGACTGAAAGGTTCATCTATGGTCTGTACAACAATATTTTTACCGCATAAAAAGCCAAGCTAGGATTCTTAGGCAACAGAATGCTACAGAAAATGGGGTGATACAAAACTAAAGAATTATAGCACTAAATTGAATAGTTTGAAGTTGACGGAATTTCATACCCTATTTATGCTGAAGCAGTATGTATTATTTCTAACAACTATATTTCTTAAATATCATGAGTATCAAAAATTTATATTAAATCTCTTTTTTTTTTTTTTTTTAAGACGGAGTCTCGCACTGTAGCCCAGGTTGGAGTGCAGTGGCCGGATCTCAGCTCACTGCAAGCTCCGCCTCCCGGGTTTACGCCATTCTCCTGCCTCAGCCTCCCGAGTAACTGGGACTACAGGCGCCCACCACCTCGCCTGGCTAGTTTTTTGTATTTTTTAGTAGAGACAGGGTTTCACCGTGTTAGCCAGGATGGTCTCGATCTTCTGACCTCGTGATCTGCCCATCTTGGCCTCCGAAAGTGCTGGGATTACAGGCTTGAGCCACCGCGCCCGGCCTAAATTAAATTTCTTAATTCAGGTATTCAGTTTCGGTTATGTTAACTACTTCTGAAATATGGATTCCTGATCATGATATGTCAAATTCTCGTGTTCTCATCTTGTATATAGAACACATTTGTAAATGCATCTGAAAGTTTTTGGATGTTATAGTGACTTAAGAGAACTCCTGACATTTTGTGTGTGGAGGCCAGAAATATTTCAGCATTGTATATACATTTAATTGGAGTCTCTGCAAAAAAAGTAAGAGCAAAATATGTGAATTTATGCTTTTCCCTGTTTGAATATGCAAAAAAAATCACATTTTTCAGTTATTACTTCTTGTACTCCAATTATACACATTAGATTTTCTAATTCTATCTTTCCTATCTCTTAATATTCCCTTCCTCTTTTCAATCTCTATTACTTTCTACTTCATTCTGTATATTTTATTGTTATTTATTTCTCTGCATGTTATCTTTCTCTTGAGCAGTGTTTAATTTACTGTTTACATTTTCGGATGTTTATTTAAATTTATAAGTTTCTCAGTTTTAGTTATTTTAGTTACTTTTAGTTTCATTTTCTCTTTCTGATGTATTCATTTATGAAAATATCTTAAAATTGTCCAGTTTTGTGATTTGATCCCTTATGTTCTTAAACAGTTTCACAAGTAGTTTTTAAAAATATTATTCATACAATAATTCTAACACTTCTGGTCTTGGGTGGTCTAAATCAGTTTTTCATCATTTATGTAAATTCATCAAAGTAGCTTGCCTTTTTGTATATTCATCTTCGATTGTGCCTTCCTTTTTTAACATTGTTTGCTTTTAACTATGGAACTTCTAAGACTTAAATGGGGAATTTCAATAGTGTTCCTGCTTACAGGACTTGTTTTTACCTTTTTCTTTTTTTTATTTTTATTTTTATTTTTTCTGAGACGGAGTCTCCCTCTGTTGCCCAGGTTGGAGTGCAGCGGCATGATCTCACTCAATGCAACCTCCACCTCCAGGGTTCAAGTGATTCCCTTGCCTCAGCCTCCCAAGAAGCTGGGACTACATGTGCATGCCACCACGTCCAGCTAATTTTTTTGTATATTTAGTACAGATGGAGTTTCACCATGTTAGTGGGATGGTCTCCATCTCCTGATCTCGTGATCTGCCTGCCTTGGCCTCCCAAAGTGCTGGGATTACAGGCATGAGCCACCACTCCCGGCCACTTTTACCATTTTTAAGAGGTAACAAAGGGAGTGATACTGCTCTGTGACTACATTAGCCCTCTTAAACAATTTGAGTTCTGTTGTAGGAGTTTCTTACCTCATTGCTACTCAAGAGTCAGTAATGCAATAGCAATATTCTCAGGCTAACCTCCTTTTTACAGATAACCTAATGTGTGTGCTGAACATATTTGTTGGAGGACAGCCCTGGTAATATTTATCAATATCATTTAAAATAACTGGCCTTACAGAAAGACTATCATATGCACGGTATAATTGTTCTACACTATCAGTGTCTTTTAGAACGTACAGCCATACGTGATGCTGGTAGCAGGAGTTAGATGTTTAAGTTCCTGCTTTCTACAGTACCTAATTCTACAATTTTTCATTTCTCAGTACCCAAAGGACTCCAGTTGTTTTTGTCACAATCATGCCAATTCTGTTAGATTAATAAACTCTATTATCCTACTTCTTAAATGCTTTGGGGGAAAAAAAACCTACCAGCTTATTTTAAATAGAGAAAAGCAGTGAATACAGAAGTTCCTTGAGATTCATATTAAGAAATTTTTAATGAAAACTATTAATTATAAAGCAACTCTAGGTTGAATTATAGGCACACATAGTAAAAAGAACTGCTAAATGAAGCCGCACAGATGGTCTCTCTGAAAACTAACAGAGTATAAATTGTGTTTATTAACTTAATCTTCAAAAGAACCTTATATTCCTCATATCTTCATTTAGGTAATAATATATGTAACATTTGCAGGATGTTTCTATCTCCTGTTGATATTTTTCACCTGAAAGCCCTTTGGGAAAACAATAATTATTATAATTCACAGATTTCATGTTGACCTTGTACTTTCAACTTCTCCCTTCTCATACTCCACCATGCATTCTGTCATTTATAACAAAACTTTCATTAAGATGTACTTCATAAAAGCAATTTTTATTTCTACTACTCTAACAATATGTGTAACTTTAAATATTATTTAGGTAAATAAAGCTTCTAACTGAAATTGGAAGACTAATTGCACAAATGGCAACAATTAAGTATAAGTCCTTCACGCATTCACTTTATCTTCATCAGCAGGAATAGCAATCAAAAATGAAAGGACATGAAATGTTCACTTCAGAACTGATGATAATTATAAGTGAATAAGGTTGATCAGAATATTTTCATCAGAAAAGTATAGACCTTCAAGATTTGTTACACACTTTTGTCTACTGTGAATAGAATATAGACTGGTGGAATAATGGAACTAATAGGGAACATAGTATTTTAAAATAGGGATCTGCCTGCATA
>NW_022323275.1:0-904 GCF_002776525.5 Piliocolobus tephrosceles
TATGCAGGCAGATCCCTATTTTAAAATACTATGTTCCCTATTAGTTCTGTTATTCCACCAGTCTGTATTCTTTCACAGTAGTCAAAAGTTTGTAACAAATCTTTAAGGTCTATACTTTTCTGATGAAAATATTCTGATCAACCTTATTCACATATAATTATCATCAGTTCTGAAGTGAAGTGAACATTTCATCTCCTTTCATTTTTCATTGCTATTCCTGCTGATGAAGATAAAGTGAATGCGTGAAGGATTTATACTGAATTGTTGCCATTTGTGCAATTAGTCTTCCAATTTTAGTTAGAAGCTTTATTTACCTAAATAATATTTAAAGTTACACATATTGGTAGAGTAGTAGAAATAAAAATTGCTTTTATGCAGTACATCTTAATGAACGTTTTGTTATAAATGACAGAATGCGTGGTGGAGTATGAGAAGGGAGAAGTTGAAAGTACAAGGTCAACATGAAATCTGTGAATTATAATAATTAATGTTTTCCCAAAGGGCTTTCAGGTGAAAAATATCAACAGGAGATAGAAGCATCCTGTAAATGTGACATATATTATTACCTAAATGAAGATATGAGGAATAGAAGGAATAGAAGGAATGGAACACGAGAATTTGACATATCATGATCAGGAATCCATATTTCAGAAGTAGTTAACATAACCGAAACTGAATATCTGAATTAAGAAATTTAATTTAGGCTGGGCGCGGTGGCTCAAGCCTGTAATCCCAGCACTTTGGGAGGCCAAGACGGGCGGATCACGAGGTCAGAAGATCGAGACCATCTCCTGGCTAACACGGTGAAACCCCGTCTCTACTAAAAAATACAAAAAAAATAGTCAGGTGAGGTGACTGGCGCCTGTAGTCCCAGCTACTCGGGAGGCTGAGGCAGGAGAATGGC
>NW_022323275.1:1004-2615 GCF_002776525.5 Piliocolobus tephrosceles
AAAAAAAAAAGAGAGATTTAATTTAAATTTTTGATACTCATGATATTTAAGAAATATAGTTGTTAGAAATAATACATACTGCTTCAGCATAAATAGGGTATGGAATTCCATCAACTTCAAACTATTCAATTTAGTGCTATAATTCTTTACTTCTGCATCACCCCATTTCCTGTGGCACTCTGCTGCCTAAGAATCCTAGCTTGGCTTGTTATGCTGTAAAAATATTGTTGTACAGACCATAGATGAACCTTTCAGTCAACAGGCCTGTTGGAATGCCCGAGGACGGAGCTTAGAGTGAGGCTTCTCTGAACTTTTAGAAACAGGTTCTGGAGTGATTTTTGTGCCTGCTTGTCAATACATATTTGTAAGTTTGGAAAAACTTAGTACAAAACTTTTAAAATTATAATATTTACTTGGCAGTAGTGCTGTATGTGAGGAATTACAAAGGTTCTCTCCATCTATAATGATGAGATCCTACAGATATTTACTAAAAGAACCCAATAATTGCCTAATGAACAAATTGATTCAGGTCAATACACACACACACACACACACACACACACACACACACACGTAAATATATATACCCATGCATATAAAAAAGGTACAGTATTAATACTGTAATGTCATGTTTTTACATGTGGAAAAGCACTGGGACTGCCACAGAGAAGAACTGGTAGCAAATAGTCATTTTCCAAATAAAAAGTTATGAAATGCCAATGAATATGTCCTATTACTCTGCTTTAGAAGATGTAGGTTTTTATTTTCAAGTTAGAAGAATGACTTTTTAAACATGCATATAGGAGTGTTGCAACAAAATGACTGCCTTTGACATCACTATTTGATAGAGCTCAATACTTAGTGATGAAACTTTTTGGAAAATCATTTTGCTTTATTATAATACATGTACAAAAATGCTTGAAACAATCTGCAAAAATCAGTCTTATATTTTTATTTTATTAAAAACCTTTCTTAAACTCCAACAATATTATCCAAATTGATTACTTGCGTATTTCATTGAATTGCCATCAGATGTGTTTCATAGTTATCCTCTCAGGACAGAAATCAGTCATGACTAAAAACCATTATATCAATATTATTCAGATACCTATCTATATACCCAGCTATGCGTACAACCATATGCACATAGTTTCTAAATCCATACATGGAAACACTGTTGGAATAATTAGCTGCTTGAAAAGGTCATGCTCAATTGGATATATAAATGGAGAATAAATAAATAGAATTGTATATTTAATAGCACATAGCATATTATTTTTGTTTACAGAAATACAATTTTTGCCTTCTTGTTGACTACTCGATTACAGATCTACCATCACCCCCTTTTTTTTTTTTTTTTTGAGTGGGAGTCTCACTCACTCTGTCCCCTGGCTGGAGTGCAGAGGTGAAATCTTGGCTCACTGCAACCTCTGCCTCCTGGGTTCAAACAATTCTCCTGCTTCAGCCTCCCCAGTAGCTGGGACTACAGGTGCGTACAACCATGCCCAGCTAATTTTTTTGTACTTCTAATAGAGACAGGGTTTCACCATATTGGCCAGGATGATCTTGATTTCCTGACCTGGTGATCTGCCTGCCTTGCCCTCCCAAAGT
>NW_022323277.1:0-1611 GCF_002776525.5 Piliocolobus tephrosceles
ACTTTGGGAGGGCAAGGCAGGCAGATCACCAGGTCAGGAAATCAAGATCATCCTGGCCAATATGGTGAAACCCTGTCTCTATTAGAAGTACAAAAAAATTAGCTGGGCATGGTTGTACGCACCTGTAGTCCCAGCTACTGGGGAGGCTGAAGCAGGAGAATTGTTTGAACCCAGGAGGCAGAGGTTGCAGTGAGCCAAGATTTCACCTCTGCACTCCAGCCAGGGGACAGAGTGAGTGAGACTCCCACTCAAAAAAAAAAAAAAAAAGGGGGTGATGGTAGATCTGTAATCGAGTAGTCAACAAGAAGGCAAAAATTGTATTTCTGTAAACAAAAATAATATGCTATGTGCTATTAAATATACAATTCTATTTATTTATTCTCCATTTATATATCCAATTGAGCATGACCTTTTCAAGCAGCTAATTATTCCAACAGTGTTTCCATGTATGGATTTAGAAACTATGTGCATATGGTTGTACGCATAGCTGGGTATATAGATAGGTATCTGAATAATATTGATATAATGGTTTTTAGTCATGACTGATTTCTGTCCTGAGAGGATAACTATGAAACACATCTGATGGCAATTCAATGAAATACGCAAGTAATCAATTTGGATAATATTGTTGGAGTTTAAGAAAGGTTTTTAATAAAATAAAAATATAAGACTGATTTTTGCAGATTGTTTCAAGCATTTTTGTACATGTATTATAATAAAGCAAAATGATTTTCCAAAAAGTTTCATCACTAAGTATTGAGCTCTATCAAATAGTGATGTCAAAGGCAGTCATTTTGTTGCAACACTCCTATATGCATGTTTAAAAAGTCATTCTTCTAACTTGAAAATAAAAACCTACATCTTCTAAAGCAGAGTAATAGGACATATTCATTGGCATTTCATAACTTTTTATTTGGAAAATGACTATTTGCTACCAGTTCTTCTCTGTGGCAGTCCCAGTGCTTTTCCACATGTAAAAACATGACATTACAGTATTAATACTGTACCTTTTTTATATGCATGGGTATATATATTTACGTGTGTGTGTGTGTGTGTGTGTGTGTGTGTGTGTGTGTATTGACCTGAATCAATTTGTTCATTAGGCAATTATTGGGTTCTTTTAGTAAATATCTGTAGGATCTCATCATTATAGATGGAGAGAACCTTTGTAATTCCTCACATACAGCACTACTGCCAAGTAAATATTATAATTTTAAAAGTTTTGTACTAAGTTTTTCCAAACTTACAAATATGTATTGACAAGCAGGCACAAAAATCACTCCAGAACCTGTTTCTAAAAGTTCAGAGAAGCCTCACTCTAAGCTCCGTCCTCGGGCATTCCAACAGGCCTGTTGACTGAAAGGTTCATCTATGGTCTGTACAACAATATTTTTACAGCATAACAAGCCAAGCTAGGATTCTTAGGCAGCAGAGTGCCACAGGAAATGGGGTGATGCAGAAGTAAAGAATTATAGCACTAAATTGAATAGTTTGAAGTTGATGGAATTCCATACCCTATTTATGCTGAAGCAGTATGTATTATTTCTAACAACTATATTTCTTAAATATCATGAGTATCAAAAATTTAAATTAAATCTCTCTTTTTTTTTT
>NW_022323277.1:1711-2615 GCF_002776525.5 Piliocolobus tephrosceles
GCCATTCTCCTGCCTCAGCCTCCCGAGTAGCTGGGACTACAGGCGCCAGTCACCTCACCTGACTATTTTTTTTGTATTTTTTAGTAGAGACGGGGTTTCACCGTGTTAGCCAGGAGATGGTCTCGATCTTCTGACCTCGTGATCCGCCCGTCTTGGCCTCCCAAAGTGCTGGGATTACAGGCTTGAGCCACCGCGCCCAGCCTAAATTAAATTTCTTAATTCAGATATTCAGTTTCGGTTATGTTAACTACTTCTGAAATATGGATTCCTGATCATGATATGTCAAATTCTCGTGTTCCATTCCTTCTATTCCTTCTATTCCTCATATCTTCATTTAGGTAATAATATATGTCACATTTACAGGATGCTTCTATCTCCTGTTGATATTTTTCACCTGAAAGCCCTTTGGGAAAACATTAATTATTATAATTCACAGATTTCATGTTGACCTTGTACTTTCAACTTCTCCCTTCTCATACTCCACCACGCATTCTGTCATTTATAACAAAACGTTCATTAAGATGTACTGCATAAAAGCAATTTTTATTTCTACTACTCTACCAATATGTGTAACTTTAAATATTATTTAGGTAAATAAAGCTTCTAACTAAAATTGGAAGACTAATTGCACAAATGGCAACAATTCAGTATAAATCCTTCACGCATTCACTTTATCTTCATCAGCAGGAATAGCAATGAAAAATGAAAGGAGATGAAATGTTCACTTCACTTCAGAACTGATGATAATTATATGTGAATAAGGTTGATCAGAATATTTTCATCAGAAAAGTATAGACCTTAAAGATTTGTTACAAACTTTTGACTACTGTGAAAGAATACAGACTGGTGGAATAACAGAACTAATAGGGAACATAGTATTTTAAAATAGGGATCTGCCTGCATA
>NW_022323278.1:0-1395 GCF_002776525.5 Piliocolobus tephrosceles
GTTCCACAGAAACAGTGATTTCAAACTGCTCAATCCAAAGAATGATTCAACTCTATGAGATGAATACACACATCACAAAGCAGTTGCTCGCAAATCTTCTCTCCAGTTTTCAACGGAAGACATTTCCTTGTTCACCACAGGCCTCCGGGCGCTACTTAATATCCCTTCGCAGATTCCTCAAAGACAAGTTTTCCAAACTGGACAATGAAGAGTAAGCTTTTCCTCTGTCACATGAATGCACATATCAGGGTGCAGTTTCTTGGAATGCTTCTTTCTGGGTTTTATTTGATGATATTTCAATTTTCACCATGGTCTTCAATGAACTCCAAAATATTACTTTTTCGATTTTGCAGGAACAGTGTTGAAACACTCTTATGAGAAAAATGTTATGACTCCCTGACTGGAATATAGACATCACAAAGCAATTTCTCAAAAAGCTTCTCTCCAGTTTTTATCTGAATATATTTACATTTTCAGCATTGTCATGAATGGGCTCCTGATTGTCCCTCCTTGGATCAATCCATGACAGAGTTTCCAAGCTGTGTAATGTAAAGAAAGCTTTATCTATGTGAGATGAATAAACATAGCAAAAAGTAGATTCACAGAAAGCTTCTTTCTATTTTTTATCTGAAGATATTTCCTTTTCCCCAAGTCCTGACTGTGTTCCTGAATGTCCGTTCATGGATCCGTCCATGATGGAGTTTCCAAGCTGCGTAATGTAAAGAAAGCTTTATCTATGTGAGATGAATAAACATAACCAAAAGCAGATTCACAGAAAACTTCCATCTAGTTTTTATCTGAAGATATTTCCTTTTCCTCATAGTCCTGAATGTGTTCCTGAATGTCCCTTCATGAATCCACCCATGACGGAGTTACCAGGCTGCGCAATGTAAAGAATGCTTTATCTATGTGAGGTGAATGCACATATCATGGAACAGTTTCACAAAAAGCTTCTTTCCAGTTTTTGTCTGAGGCTATTTCCCTTTTCACCATAGATGACAATATGCCACAGAATATCCCTTGTTACCTTGTTTCCAAAAGGGTTTCCTAGATACGGTATGAGAAGAGAGGTATAACATTGTGATTGGAATTCACACATCACAAAGCAGTTCCTCGGAAAACTTCTATCCAGTTTCTATCTGACCATATTTCCTTTTTCACCGTAAGCCTCAAGTTGCTCCCGAGTATCCCATCACAGACTAAACAAAAACAGTGTTAGAATACTGTTCAATGAAATGAGAATCTGAACTGTGTGAGTGGAATTCACGTGACACAGAGCAGTTTCACAGAGAGCTTCCTTCTGGTTTTTATCTGAGAATATTTATTTTTCAGCTTATTCTAAAGAGCTTTCCCAAATGTCCATTCTCAGGTTCCACAGAAACAGTGATTTCAAAC
>NW_022323279.1:0-1395 GCF_002776525.5 Piliocolobus tephrosceles
GTTTGAAATCACTGTTTCTGTGGAACCTGAGAATGGACATTTGGGAAAGCTCTTTAGAATAAGCTGAAAAATAAATATTCTCAGATAAAAACCAGAAGGAAGCTCTCTGTGAAACTGCTCTGTGTCACGTGAATTCCACTCACACAGTTCAGATTCTCATTTCATTGAACAGTATTCTAACACTGTTTTTGTTTAGTCTGTGATGGGATACTCGGGAGCAACTTGAGGCTTACGGTGAAAAAGGAAATATGGTCAGATAGAAACTGGATAGAAGTTTTCCGAGGAACTGCTTTGTGATGTGTGAATTCCAATCACAATGTTATACCTCTCTTCTCATACCGTATCTAGGAAACCCTTTTGGAAACAAGGTAACAAGGGATATTCTGTGGCATATTGTCATCTATGGTGAAAAGGGAAATAGCCTCAGACAAAAACTGGAAAGAAGCTTTTTGTGAAACTGTTCCATGATATGTGCATTCACCTCACATAGATAAAGCATTCTTTACATTGCGCAGCCTGGTAACTCCGTCATGGGTGGATTCATGAAGGGACATTCAGGAACACATTCAGGACTATGAGGAAAAGGAAATATCTTCAGATAAAAACTAGATGGAAGTTTTCTGTGAATCTGCTTTTGGTTATGTTTATTCATCTCACATAGATAAAGCTTTCTTTACATTACGCAGCTTGGAAACTCCATCATGGACGGATCCATGAACGGACATTCAGGAACACAGTCAGGACTTGGGGAAAAGGAAATATCTTCAGATAAAAAATAGAAAGAAGCTTTCTGTGAATCTACTTTTTGCTATGTTTATTCATCTCACATAGATAAAGCTTTCTTTACATTACACAGCTTGGAAACTCTGTCATGGATTGATCCAAGGAGGGACAATCAGGAGCCCATTCATGACAATGCTGAAAATGTAAATATATTCAGATAAAAACTGGAGAGAAGCTTTTTGAGAAATTGCTTTGTGATGTCTATATTCCAGTCAGGGAGTCATAACATTTTTCTCATAAGAGTGTTTCAACACTGTTCCTGCAAAATCGAAAAAGTAATATTTTGGAGTTCATTGAAGACCATGGTGAAAATTGAAATATCATCAAATAAAACCCAGAAAGAAGCATTCCAAGAAACTGCACCCTGATATGTGCATTCATGTGACAGAGGAAAAGCTTACTCTTCATTGTCCAGTTTGGAAAACTTGTCTTTGAGGAATCTGCGAAGGGATATTAAGTAGCGCCCGGAGGCCTGTGGTGAACAAGGAAATGTCTTCCGTTGAAAACTGGAGAGAAGATTTGCGAGCAACTGCTTTGTGATGTGTGTATTCATCTCATAGAGTTGAATCATTCTTTGGATTGAGCAGTTTGAAATCACTGTTTCTGTGGAAC
>NW_022323280.1:0-2049 GCF_002776525.5 Piliocolobus tephrosceles
GTTCCTGCAGACCAGGCCGACGTCCAGGCTGCATTCTACAACCTGGCCCAACTCCTGCAGGGGGACACCAGGCTGGGCCTGGGAGCGGCACTCGAGGCCCAGGGGCTGCTCACAGACGGCCCCTCCAGCCACGCGGATGTTGGAGTAGGTCTCCAAGTCCCCGCCAGAGGGCCCCGACGTGGGGTAGCTGTAGTCCAGCCAGTCTGACCAGGCACACTGGGGCTCACAGCCCGTGGACACCACCGGGGTTGTGGGGACCGATGTGGGGCTGCTGGGCAGCAGGGTCGAGGTGCGGGTCTCGCTGGGTGTGGCCGTGGCCGTGGTCCTGGAGGTGGCCGTGGTGAGGCCCGGGGTGGTCTTCCCTGGAGAAGGGGGTGACTCAGTGGTTCTGCTGTGAGTGTGAGGGCTGGACAGGGCTGGAGTCGAGGGTGGGGTGGTACCGGTGGTTCCTGCTGGGGTGTGGGAAGTCACCGTGGGTGGCTCTGTGATGTGGGTGGTGCCCGAGGGGGCCATGGAAGTCCAGGCTGTGGGTACCGTGCGGGGACTCTCGGGAAGCTGGGATCGCCCATGTGTGGTGGCCATGGTGGACAGCACTGGGGGTGTATGGGTGGTCCCTAGGGCAGAAGAGGGAGCCACTGTGGTGCTGGTGGCTGCAGGTGTGGTGGCCGTGGTAGTCAGCACTGGGGAGATGGGCGTTGTCCCTGGAGCGGAGGAGGGGGTGGTGGTGGAGCCTGTGGCTGTGATTGTCGTGACCGTGGTGGCCAGTGCTGGGGGAGTACCAGCGGTCTGTGGGCTAGAGGAGGGTGTTGCCGTAGAGCCAGTGGCCACAGTTGTGGTGGTGTTGCTCAGCACTGTGGGGGTGTGGGTGGTCCCCGGGATAGAGGAGGGGGTCACTGTGTAGCCGCTGGTTGTGGGTGTGGTGTTTGTGGTGATAAGTGCTGTAAGGGTGCTTGCAGTCCCTGGGCTGGAGGAGGGGGTGACTGTGGAGCTTGTGGTGATGGCCATGGTGGTCAGCACTTTAGAGGTGTGAGCTGTTCCTGAGGTGAGGAGGGTGGCCGTGGAGCCAGTGGCCTGGGTCTTGGTGGCCGTGGTGGTTAGTGCTGTGGAGGTGTGGGTGGTCCTTGGAGTGGAGGAGGCGTGGGCTGTGGACAGGGTGGCCGTTGGTGCGGTGGTCTGTGCTGTGAGGTTCCAAGTGGTTCTCAGGGAGGAGGACGGGATGGCTGTAAAGCTGGTAGCTGTGGGTGTGGTGGCTGTGCTTGTCAGCACAACTGGAAGGGTGGATGCAGTCCCTGGACTGGTGGAGGGAGTGGCTTTGGAGCCAGTGGCTGTGGGTTTCGTGGCTGTCATGGTCAGCAATTCTGAGGTGGCAGCAGTGGCTGGGGTGGAGGACGGGGTGACTGTGGAGCCGGTGGCCACAGTCGTGGTCAATGTTGTGGTTGGCTCTGTGAGGATCCAGGTGGTCCCTGGGGTGGAGGAGGGGTTGGCCGTGGAGCCAGTGGCTTCAGTCGTTGAGGTTGTGGAGGGAAGTACTTCAGTGATTCGAGTAGTCTGTGGGGTGGAGGAGGGGATGGCTGTGGAGCCCGTGACCACTGTTGTGATGGCTGTGGTGGTTGGCTCTGTGAGGATCGCGGTGGTCCCTGGAGTGGAGGAGGGCATGGCTATGGAGCCTGTGGCCACTGTTGTGATGGCTGTAGTGGTCGGCTCTGTGAGGACCCCGGTCGTCCACGTGGCCGTGGAGCTGGTGGCTGGGGTGCTAGGGCAGCGGCTGTAGTTGCAGCAGAACACACGGATTTCATAGTTGAAGCACATCTTGAACTTCCCCACCTGCTGACGGTTCCTGCAGACCAGGCCGACGTCCAGGCTGCATTCTACAACCTGGCCCAACTCCTGCAGGGGGACACCAGGCTGGGCCTGGGAGCGGCACTCGAGGCCCAGGGGCTGCTCACAGACGGCCCCTCCAGCCACGCGGATGTTGGAGTAGGTCTCCAAGTCCCCGCCAGAGGGCCCCGACGTGGGGTAGCTGTAGTCCAGCCAGTCTGACCAGGCACA
>NW_022323281.1:0-2049 GCF_002776525.5 Piliocolobus tephrosceles
TGTGCCTGGTCAGACTGGCTGGACTACAGCTACCCCACGTCGGGGCCCTCTGGCGGGGACTTGGAGACCTACTCCAACATCCGCGTGGCTGGAGGGGCCGTCTGTGAGCAGCCCCTGGGCCTCGAGTGCCGCTCCCAGGCCCAGCCTGGTGTCCCCCTGCAGGAGTTGGGCCAGGTTGTAGAATGCAGCCTGGACGTCGGCCTGGTCTGCAGGAACCGTCAGCAGGTGGGGAAGTTCAAGATGTGCTTCAACTATGAAATCCGTGTGTTCTGCTGCAACTACAGCCGCTGCCCTAGCACCCCAGCCACCAGCTCCACGGCCACGTGGACGACCGGGGTCCTCACAGAGCCGACCACTACAGCCATCACAACAGTGGCCACAGGCTCCATAGCCATGCCCTCCTCCACTCCAGGGACCACCGCGATCCTCACAGAGCCAACCACCACAGCCATCACAACAGTGGTCACGGGCTCCACAGCCATCCCCTCCTCCACCCCACAGACTACTCGAATCACTGAAGTACTTCCCTCCACAACCTCAACGACTGAAGCCACTGGCTCCACGGCCAACCCCTCCTCCACCCCAGGGACCACCTGGATCCTCACAGAGCCAACCACAACATTGACCACGACTGTGGCCACCGGCTCCACAGTCACCCCGTCCTCCACCCCAGCCACTGCTGCCACCTCAGAATTGCTGACCATGACAGCCACGAAACCCACAGCCACTGGCTCCAAAGCCACTCCCTCCACCAGTCCAGGGACTGCATCCACCCTTCCAGTTGTGCTGACAAGCACAGCCACCACACCCACAGCTACCAGCTTTACAGCCATCCCGTCCTCCTCCCTGAGAACCACTTGGAACCTCACAGCACAGACCACCGCACCAACGGCCACCCTGTCCACAGCCCACGCCTCCTCCACTCCAAGGACCACCCACACCTCCACAGCACTAACCACCACGGCCACCAAGACCCAGGCCACTGGCTCCACGGCCACCCTCCTCACCTCAGGAACAGCTCACACCTCTAAAGTGCTGACCACCATGGCCATCACCACAAGCTCCACAGTCACCCCCTCCTCCAGCCCAGGGACTGCAAGCACCCTTACAGCACTTATCACCACAAACACCACACCCACAACCAGCGGCTACACAGTGACCCCCTCCTCTATCCCGGGGACCACCCACACCCCCACAGTGCTGAGCAACACCACCACAACTGTGGCCACTGGCTCTACGGCAACACCCTCCTCTAGCCCACAGACCGCTGGTACTCCCCCAGCACTGGCCACCACGGTCACGACAATCACAGCCACAGGCTCCACCACCACCCCCTCCTCCGCTCCAGGGACAACGCCCATCTCCCCAGTGCTGACTACCACGGCCACCACACCTGCAGCCACCAGCACCACAGTGGCTCCCTCTTCTGCCCTAGGGACCACCCATACACCCCCAGTGCTGTCCACCATGGCCACCACACATGGGCGATCCCAGCTTCCCGAGAGTCCCCGCACGGTACCCACAGCCTGGACTTCCATGGCCCCCTCGGGCACCACCCACATCACAGAGCCACCCACGGTGACTTCCCACACCCCAGCAGGAACCACCGGTACCACCCCACCCTCGACTCCAGCCCTGTCCAGCCCTCACACTCACAGCAGAACCACTGAGTCACCCCCTTCTCCAGGGAAGACCACCCCGGGCCTCACCACGGCCACCTCCAGGACCACGGCCACGGCCACACCCAGCGAGACCCGCACCTCGACCCTGCTGCCCAGCAGCCCCACATCGGTCCCCACAACCCCGGTGGTGTCCACGGGCTGTGAGCCCCAGTGTGCCTGGTCAGACTGGCTGGACTACAGCTACCCCACGTCGGGGCCCTCTGGCGGGGACTTGGAGACCTACTCCAACATCCGCGTGGCTGGAGGGGCCGTCTGTGAGCAGCCCCTGGGCCTCGAGTGCCGCTCCCAGGCCCAGCCTGGTGTCCCCCTGCAGGAGTTGGGCCAGGTTGTAGAATGCAGCCTGGACGTCGGCCTGGTCTGCAGGAAC
>NW_022323286.1:0-8273 GCF_002776525.5 Piliocolobus tephrosceles
GAACCTCATTGTTCTCCAGAGCAGCCTCTCACCCTGACCCCTTCCCAGAGGCCAATCCATGGTGTGTGGGTGGATGGGGATGGAGGTGAGATAGAGAGCTGGGCTTTAGTGCGCACACCCTTAGGAAGGCTAGATGTCTATTCTGCCCCCAAGCCCCATCAGGCCCCAGCTCGCCACTCCAAATCCCTCCTGGCATGAGCAAGGAAGTGCCCTAAGGATGACACACCAGCTACACCCTCCTGCCCCGGAGGACCTAGCTTTCAGCATAGGCCACCTGGCCACCAGTTCCACAGCCCTGCTATAGTCCACTACTCTTCCTTTCTTCTGTGAGGTCCTCCTCGTGCCACTCCCCTCCCTTCTGCTCCTTCAGCTCCACGCTGCCCTCCTGCTGCCACTGGCCCCAGAGCCCACACAGCCTCCTCAGCAGCCCGTGAAGGTTGGCTTGGAACCCGGAGGAGTAGACAAGGGGGTCGACATAGGAGTTCAGGGTGCTGAGAAGCATCACGTAGGTCCTCCACATCGTGCTTTCACCCTGAACAAAGCCCATGACATGGGACATGTGCAAAGGCCCAAAGCAGACAAGAAAGTTGAGCAGTGTGGCTGCCACCAACCCCGCCA
Source organism: Piliocolobus tephrosceles (assembly GCF_002776525.5). Classification (NCBI taxonomy): domain Eukaryota; kingdom Metazoa; phylum Chordata; class Mammalia; order Primates; family Cercopithecidae; genus Piliocolobus; species Piliocolobus tephrosceles. The sequence goes on from NW_022323286.1 coordinate 619, forward strand.
CCCTTCTCTGCCAGCGGTGGCTGCCCCGCCTGCCGAGGATCCACACCAGGCGGCTGTAGCAGCAGTTGGTGATGATCAAGGGGACCACAAAGAGGGCCACGACCATCTCCAGCCACACAGGCAGGAGGATGACCAGCTGGTCCTCCTGGAACTCCATGAAGCAGGTCTCAATGGTATTCTGCCTATGGGAGGAGTTCCTTGAGAATTCCATGACGCAGACCACGCTGCAGTGAGCAGAAGACAGCAGCCAGCAGGCCACACTCACCGGAAGCCCCTGTCCCAGCCTCGGCCGGGTCTTGTACCATAGTGGGTGGGCCACGCTCAGGAAGCGCCCAATGCTCATGGCTGTCAGGAAGAGGGCGGTGAGATAGACGGCAGTGAAGAAGATGAATCCTGAGAGCGGGCAGAGGATGAAAGGCAGGGGCCAGTGCATGCCACTGGCCGCCTCCACCATGCGAAAGGGAGGAACAGCAGCAGGAGCAGGTCGGAGGCGGTCAGGTTGAGCAGGAGCACGTCCACAGCCACCGGGCGGCACTGCAGCTTGCCCACGAAGACCACCAGGGCCAGCAGGTTGAGGGGGAGCCCCACCAGGAAGGTGAGAAGGTACACAGAAAAGGCGAGCCAGTGATTGCAGGAGAAGTAGGACTTGTTGGGGCCTGCACCCATGGTGGTGGCCGCCGGTGAGAGAGAGTGACATGGAGTTGGTAGCGGGGGGCCTTCCTGCCCCTGGCCAGCAGCATCTCACCCAAAAGGGCACGTGGTCACTACATCCACCCTTCTTATCTCTGAGTGTCTTCCAGGCGGGGTCAGCCTGCCTGTCTTCCTGAACATGCCCTGTCCCCTGTCTCTTCCCCAGCAGAGAAGCACCAAGATGCTCCTCCACCCAGCCCTTCGGACCCAGGCTCACCTGCTTCTTTGAGACCCAAATGCTCCGCCGCACAGCACCTTGCTGTCTCTCCAGACCTAGAGGGGTTGGCTATTTGTCCGGCAGAACTGATAAAGACCTGGCCGTGCCCATGATGTCACTCACTGCGCAGTGGCACAAAGATGCCTTGAGCTCCATTGCCAGGGCTGGTCAGTATGCAAAAAGGGGAACAAATTCCATGACTGCGTGCCTCCCTCCTCATGCAGCCTCAGCTGGGATGCTCTAAATAGGCCTCAGCTGACGTCTTCTTCCCCTCCCCTTTCCTCCACTTGAATTCTGTCTGCTTCTCTAGAATGGCACTTATCTAGTTTGCCTTGTAAGGGCACAAAGCATGAGGCAGTGACAGACTGGACTCTGTGAGGTCTGTTCCTTCCTGACTTTGTGATTTGGGGGAAGTGATGTGTCTCTGCTTTCTCCCCTACAGAGCAGGGATCGTCATAGTACCTGTATCATATTTCAAAGCATGAACACATGTAGATTAAAACATATATACAGGTAGATTAAAATGTTAATAATATAGGTCAATTGCTTTTTGGAAATACTTATTTTAGATTCGGGAGCACATGTACAGGTTTGTTATATGGGCTTATTGCATAATACTGAGGTTTGGGCTTCTATTGAACCCATTATCAAAATTGTGAACTTGGTACCCAACAGGTAGTTTTCCCACCCTTGTCCTCCACCCTCCCTACCCCGCTTTGGAGTCCCCATTGTCTATGGTTTCCATCTTTAATGTTTGTGTGTATCCATTGTTTACCTCCCACTTAAAAGTGAGAACCAAGTGTTCGATTTTCTGTTTCTGTGTTAATTCACTTAGGATCATTCACTTAGGCCTCTAGCTGCATTTATGTTGCAGCAAAGGACATGATTTCATTCTTTTTCATAGCTGCATAGTATTTCATGCTGTATACATACCATTTTTTCTTTATCCAGTCTACCATTGATGGACACCTAGGTTGATTCCATCACTTTGCTACTGTGAATAGTGCTGTGACAAACATATGCATGCAGGTGACTTTTTGGTAGGATGATTTCGTTTTGTGAAAAATGACATTGATAATTTGGTAGGAATTGGGTGGAATCTGCAGATTGCTTTGAGCAGTATGGACATTTTAATGATATTGATTTTTCTGATCCATGAACATGGAATGTTTTTCATTTGTTTGTGTTTTTTAGTTCTCCTTGTAGAGATCTTTCACTTTCACTTCCTTGGTTAGAGGTATTCCTAGGTATTTTATTTTTTGTGTGTGGCTATTGTAATTGGGATTGTGTTCTTTATTTGGCTTTCAGCTTGACAATTGTTGGCATATGGTAATGCTACTGATTTTTATACTCTGATTTTGTATCCTGAAACTGCCAGTCTCATTTATCAGGTCTAGGAGTATTTTGGAGGAATCTGTAGGGTTTTCTAGGTATAGAATCATGTCATCAGTCAACAGAGATAATTTGACTTTCTTTTCCTATTTGGATACCTTTTATTCCTTTCTTCTGCCTGATTGCTCTGGCTAGGACTTCCACTACTATGTTGAATAGGAGTAGTGAGAGTAGACATCCTTGTCTTGTTCCATTTCTTAGGGAGAATGCTTCCAACGTTTGCACATTCAGTATGATGTTGGCTGTGAGTTTGCCCTGGATGGCTCTTATTATTTTGAGGTATGTTCCCTCGATGCCTAGTTTTTTGAGGGTTTTTATCATGAAGGATGTTGGATTTTATTATACTTTTTTTCTTCATCTATTGAGATGATCATATAATGTTTGTTTTTAATTTTGTTTATGTGGTGAGTCACATTTATTGATTTGCATATATTGAACCATCTTTACATCCCAGGAATAAAACCCACTTGATCATGCTGAATTATGATTTTGTCATGCTGCTGGATTTGGTTTGCTAGTATGTTGTTGAGGATTTTTGGATCTATGTTCATCGGGCTATTGGCCTATAGTTTTCTTTTTTCACTGTGTCCTGCCAGATTCCAATATCAGAATGAGACTGTTTTTGTAGAATGAGTTAGGGAGGAATCTCTCCTCCTCAATTTTCTGGTATAGTTTCAGTAGGATTTGTACCATTTCTTCTTTGCAGGTCTGGTAGAGTTTGGCTGTGAATCCATCTGGTCAAGGGCTTTTTAAAGTTGGTAGATATTTTATTACTCATTCAATTTTGTAACTCAATATTGGTCTGTTCAGGGTTTTAATTTCTTTCTGGTTCAATCTTGGTTGTGTGTTTCCAGGAATTTATTTGTTTCCTCTCGATTTTCTGGTTCATGTGAATATAGATGTTCATCGCAGTCTCTAAGGATCTTTTGTGTTTCTGTGGAATTAGTTGTAATGTTGCCTGTGTTATTTCTGATTTGCTTTTTTGGAGGATTTTTTTTAATCTAGCTTGCAGCCTATAAATCTTGTTTATTATTTCAAATAACCAATTTGTCATTTCATTGATCCTTTGAATGGCTTATTGGTCACAATTTCATTTAGCTCTACTCTGATTTTAGTTATTTATTTTCTTCTACTAGCTTTGGATTTAGTTTGGTCTTGTTTTTCCAGTTTCTTTGGGTGTAATGTTAGGTTATTAATTTGAGAGCTTTCTAACTTCTTGATGTAGGCATTTAGTGATATAAACTTTCCTCTTAAAACTGCTTTTGCTGTATCCCAGAGGTTTTGGTATCTTGTGCCTCTATTTTCAGTTGTTTCAAAGCATTTTTTGACTTCTGCCTTAATTATTTGACTTCTTCCTTAATGACTTACCCCAAAGTCATTCAGGAAATAGTTGTTTAGTTTCCATGTATTTGTGTGATTTTGAGAATTCCTTTTGGTATTGATTTCTATTTTTATTCCACTGTGGTCTGAGAAGATGGTTGGTATGATTTTCATTTCTTTAAATTTATGGAGATTTGCTTTGTGACTAAGCATTGGGTCACTCTTAGAGTATGTTCTGTGTGCAGATGAGAAGAACGTATATTTTGTGGTCGTTGGGTGGAGTATTCTGTAGATGTCTATTAGGTCCATTTGATCACGCGTCGAATTTAAGTCCACAATTTCTTTGTTAGTTTTTTGCCTCAATGATCTGTCTAATGCTGTCAATGGCTGCTGAAGTGTGGCTGTCCATCTCTTTTCTTAGGTATAGTAGTAATTGTTTTATAAATCTAGGTACTCCAGTGTTGGGTGCTTATATATACAGGATGTTAAATCTTCTGGTTTAATTGAACCCTTTATCATTAGGAAGTGCCCTTATTTGTGCTTTTTTACTCTTGTTGGTTTAAGGTCTGTTTTATCTCATACAACAATCCTTTGTTTTCCATTTGCATGAAAGACCTTTCTCCATCCTTTTGAGGGTTTGGGTGTCGTTATATGTGAGATGGGTCTCTTTAAGACAGCAGAAGGTAGGGTCTCATTTTTTTATCCAGTTTTCCATGCTATGTCTCTTAAGTGGAGTGTTTAGGCCATTTATATTCAAGGTTAATATGTGAGGTTTTTGTTCCGGTTGTGATTTATCATAGTGTTGTTAGTTACTTTGTAGTCTTGATTGTGTAGTTGCTTTATAGGGTCTGTGGGCCTTGTACTTACGTTTGCTTTTGTGGTAGCGAGTATCATTCTTTTGTTTTCACGTTTAGAGCTGCTTTGAGCATTTCTTATAGGACCAGTCTGGTGGTGATGAATTCTCTTAGCATTTGATTGTCAGGGAAAAGAGTTTTTTTCTCCTTTGTGATGCTTACTTTGGTAGGATATGAAATTCTTGGCTGGCATTTTTTCTTTAAGAAGCCTAGAAGGCTGGGAGCAGTGGCTTACGCCTGTAATCCCAGCACTTTGGGAGGCTGAGGCGGGTGGATCACAAGGTCAGGAGTTTGAGACCAGCCTGGCCAATATGGTGAAATCCTGTCTCTACTAAAAATAAAAAAAAAAATAAAAAAAAAATTAGCTGGACATGGTGGTGCATGCCTGTAATCCCAGCTACTTGGGAGGTTGAGGCAGGAGAATTGCTTGAACCCAGAGGCAGAGGTTGCAGTGAGCCGAGATCACGCCGCTGTACTCCAGCCTGGGTGACAGAGCAAGACTCCATCAAAAAAATGAAGCCTAAAAATGGCACCCAATCTCTTCTGAATTGTAAGGCTTCTGCTGAGAAGCCTACTGTTATTCTCAGTGGACTCCCTTTATAGGTAATTTGGCTCTTTTCTCTAGCTTCCTTAAAGATATTTTTCTTCCATGTAGTCTCATGACTATGTGCCTTGGGGATGGTCATTTTGTATAGTCCCTCTCAGGCATTCCCTGAATTTCTTATGTCTGCATGTTGACCTCTTTAGCAAGATTGGGGACATTTTCCTGAATTATACCTTAAGATGCATTTTCCAAGTTGCTTATTTTTTCTTCTTCTCTGTCAGGAATGCCAATAAGTCATTCCAGGACTGGCGGAAGGATGGGGAGGAGGAAGGCAAGGGACAGGAGCAACCTCCGCTGGCCGGCACTGGAGGACCCAGGCGGTGGCCTCAACTCCAAGGACTCTTCCCGGTGTGCGTGGCTGGAAATATTAGGTGTCCCTCCCTGAGGCACAGGGGATTCAGCCCCAGCTGGCTACACAGCATCCTTTCCTCAACCCTGGGAATCCTGTAGGCTGTTCAGCTCCCCGGTGGGGTCACTTGGGCCTCCCAGGAGGACCTAAGGAAGATTTCTAACCTCTCTGGACGCTCTCTCCGGTGTGCCCACACCTGCCAGTGAGAAGCCAGCTCTGCTTTATGATTCTGTCTGTGTCTCTCACTGTGCCCATGTCTCTGTCTGTCTGTCTCTGTTTCCTCCCTCAGAATGACAACACAACCTCTCCACATCTGTTTTCTCAGGCATGTGTGGGTCACCTGACCACTCTGCCCCTTCCGAGTTCCAGGTCCCCCATCATCAGCCTCTCTCTGTGTGGCCTGGCAGCTCCAGTTACCAGGCTTCAGCGGGGACAGCAAGAGGGTCTCAGGCTATCACCACCTCCCTCCAAAGATGCCATCTCCCTCCCTCTCCCGTTCTCTGACAGCCCCTTTCCCTTGGCTTCTGAGATGTGTGGAAAATGCTCACCCCCACTCCCACGATCGCTCACACCCTGATGGCTTTTCGTCTTCACCTCCCCTGGGCTTTTGCTTATACAGACTGGTCTGAGCTGGGCAACGGCTGGGGACAGCAAAGCCCATGAAGCTGCCTCTGATTCCCTCTTATAAACCCTGGGAGAGGAGTGAGACTCCAGCTCTTCATGGGTCTCTTTCAACTGTGGAGTTTTCAGCTTTTCTGTTCTCTGCCTTGGGGTGGCAGTGCCCATTCTGAAGTTGCAGGATTCCACAGCAGCTTTGTCCCCTTTCTGAGCCATGAAGACCCCTACTTGCATCAACTTCTTTGCAGCCACCAGGGCTGAGTGCCCCGGGGATGGACAGGTGAGCCATGGGACAGAAAGACAGCTCATGGCTTCAACTCTCCACAGAGTCCCTCTCCTCCCACCTGAAATCCAGTTCTCCACACACAGCCCGTCCTCATTCTTCCAGCACGCTTAACCCCAGGGAGGAAGCAGATATTTAAAGACCGTGGTGTCGAACTCCCCAACGTTCTGAGCCCAGCTGTCTGCATGCAATAGGTGTTCAACAAATGCTTCTGAAATACTGCCGACAGCATGCAAACAGGGGCTGGCGAGTCTCAGGTTGGGGAGGAGGTCCTGACTGGCTATTTCTCATGGGCCACCACTCGGGGACCATGAAAACTTCCCGAATGGCCACACTTTGATGAATACAGCTCTGAGGAACATCTTTCTGACTTTGCAGAAACCTGAAGTTCATTGTGCTGACTAATTATCTTTTTAATTTTTTCCAAGAGGACTTTTTTACTGGGAAAAGGTTGAACCCACACAAATAGCCAATATGCTTTGCATTTAGTTCTGTTTCTTATCATGGCCTGTTTACATTTGTCCTGCTCAGATGGCCTCATCTGACTTGGGACATTTGACTCGGTTAGGTGACCACAGGTGACACAAAGCTGGTGACAAGCAGAGTGGCTTAGGGGCATGGGTGTCAGAGCCCACTGACACCAGCTTCTGGTCCCACTTCAATCACCCACCAGCTATGGGATCTCAGGTAGGAGATGTCACTTCTCTGGGTCACTCCCTCATCTGAAACTGGGGATAATGTTGGTACCTACCACAGGGCTATTGAGAGATAGAAGGAGATGATGTGTCAGGCTGAGTCCTTTAGACAGGGCAGCTGTTATTTTCATCCCTGCAAGCCAGATCCTCTCCCAGCATCCAGGCATCCGGTGTTTGGCCCTTTTCCCCTGGAGTCTGGTGTTTTCTCCTTCCATCCACCAGTCCCACCCGGCCCAAGCACACCACCAGAACAAAACCGGAGAGAAGGAAACACTGCTCTCTTTTGCTGGCTTCCACATTTATTTGGGTAATTTTTCTTCTGTCATTGTTCATAAATGTCTCTCATGATCCGAATTTATTGAGCGATTGGAACTTTCTGGAAAAGGCACTGTGGGAGCAGAATGCGGCCTCATTCTTGGAGCCCTGTCTCCCCCACTCCTGACTCGCTGGTTGGGAGCAGCCCTGAGGATAGGATTCTCCCCTCTCCTGCCCCTGCCACTCACTGGGCAGCCCCCTCAGACCCTGGGCACTGCTCTTAGCTCCTCTGCCACCCTCAAAAAAGCACAAGAGCTGCCTGCTGCTACGAGAACCTCATTGTTCTCCAGAGCAGCCTCTCACCCTGACCCCTTCCCA
>NW_022323287.1:0-4465 GCF_002776525.5 Piliocolobus tephrosceles
CACGCTCCTCCTATGTCGCCCCCACCCCCCATCTTCCCTATTTCTGTACACCCTCAAGTGTGGGACACTTCCACCCCGGTCATAGCTGCCCACCACCCACCAGTTCTTGTCAAGCTCAAAGATCCTACTCGTTTCCCAAACCGCCCCCAATTCTCTCTCTCTCCGACACATCTACAAGGTTTAAAGCCAATTATCACGCGACTACTTAGCCAACATATCCTTGTCCGCACACATTCCCCTTGTAACACTCCAATACTTCCAGTTAAAAAGGCAGATGGAACGTATAGGTTAGTACAGGATCTTCGGCTAGTCAATGAAGCCACCCGTCCCACGCACCCTGTAGTTCCCAACCCTTACACCCTTCTGTCCCATATCCCTACCAATTCTACTTATTTTACTGTGCTAGACCTTAAGGATGCCTTCTTTACCATACCCCTACACACAGACAGCCAGTTCCTGTTTGCCTTCACATGGGAGGACCCAGACACACATACCTCCACTCAACTGACGTGGACAGTCCTCCCACAAGGGTTCCGGGACAGCCCTCATTTCTTTGGTCAGGCCTTAGCGAAAGACCTTGCCTCCTGCCCTCTCACTAATAGCAAAGTTCTGCAGTATGTAGATGATCTCCTAATCTGTAGCCCTACCAAACAAGACTCTCTTCTAGACACTGCAACTCTCCTCAACCATTTAGGCTCATTAGGTTATAGAGTATCTAAACACAAGGCCCAAATTTCTTGCCAAACTGTCATATACTTGGGAATTGAAATCACCCCAACAACCCGGTCACTAACTACCGACCGCATGGCCCTAATACGTAACCTTCTTCCCCCTCAAGATGCAAAAGAAATTCAATCTTTCCTATGTCTAATAGGTTTCTTCAGACATTGGATCCCCAATTTTGGAATCCTAGCCAAACCTTTATACGCCGCAGTTAAAGAAACCCCACATGGGCCTTTGTCCAACCCCAAATTAATCTCGACTCATTTCACCCACTTAAAAGCTTGCCTTCTCTCACAACCCACTCTCTCACTGCCTGATTTCCAGCATCCCTTCCAACTCTTTACAGATGAAAGGCAGAAAGTGGCAGTTGGTCTCTTAGCCCAGCCTGTCGGTAACACCCACCATCCTGTGGCCTATCTATCCAAACAGCTAGACCCAACTGTACAAGGCTGGCAACCCTGTCTGCGTGCATTAGCAGCGGCAGCCTGCCTGACCCAGGAAGCAAAAAAGCTCATTAGAGGCAGTAATCTAACGGTCCTCTCCACACACCGTCTTCAGGATCTCATCTCTCATAAAAGTATTAGCCACTTAACTCCATCCCGGCTCCAACTTTTCCATCTCTTATTCATAGAAGACCCCACTGTTACTTTAGAAGTTTGCTCCTCTCTAAATCCAGCCACTTTACTGCCAGACTCTCTTAAACCACCCCATACTAAACATTCTTGTCCTGAGGTCCTGGAGGCTCAACCCCCCAGCCACCTACACTTGCATGACCAGCCCCTTCAGAATGCACAACTAACCTTATTTGTGGATGGCAGCTCCTTTATCAACCCCCAAGGAAACAGGCAGGCAGGATATGCAGTAGTTACCTCCTCCGCAGTTTTAGAGGCAAAACCCCTACCACAAGGGACCACATCACAGCAGGCAGAACTCACTGCACTGACCAAGGCACTCCTACTATCAAAAGGAAAAACAGTAAACATATACACAGATTCTAAATATGCTTTTCTAATTGCACACACCCATTCAGTCATCTGGAGAGAGAGAGGGTTTTTAACCACCGGTGGTACCCCTATTATTAACAAAAACCAAATACTCAAACTACTAGATGCACTGTCGGCACCTTCCAAGGTAGCCATTATACATTGTAAAGGGCACCAAACTTCATCTGACCCGGTAGCAGCTGGCAACAATTTCGCTGACGTCACTGCCAAGTCAGCCGCCAGATTTTCCACCCCTAAGCCTCCTTCTGTCTGTTTTCTCTCCCCCCAATATGCCCCTAACTACACTCAGGAAGAAAAGGCTAAGCTATTACAAAATCCAACAGCCAAACTAACTACAGGTGACTGGATATATATTGATAACAAACTAGTTATTCCTGAAACACAACTCCATACCATTCTAACAGACATACATAATTCTTTACATATAGGACCCAAAGTCTTATACAATTTTCTAAATCCCCTCCTCCACTGTCCAACACTACAAAAACACTTACTTACAATCAACCATCAGTGCTCTACCTGCCTAAAGGCAAATCCTCAAGGCGCATTGCGTAATCCCCATCCCAGCCACCAACTCAGAGGACACCAACCAGGTGAAGATTGGCAAATTGATTTCACACATATGCCAAAACATAAAAAATTCAAATACCTCTTAACCCTTGTGGACACTTTTTCAGGGTGGATAGAGGCCTATCGTACCACAGGAGAAACCGCTAACATTGTTGCCTCTATACTCACTGAACATATTATTCCTAGGTTTGGCCTCCCGGTCACTCTTCAATCTGACAATGGTCCAGCATTCATCTCTAAGGTAGTCCAACAGGTGGCAGCCCTCCTACACATCACCTGGAAACTCCACATCCCTTATAGGCCTCAGTCTTCTGGTAAGGTAGAAAAGGCTAACGGACTCATCAAACAACAGCTCACCAAACTCTCAATCGAAACCCAGCAGTTGTGGGTAACCCTCCTTCCCTTAGCCCTGACCCGGCTGCGGGCAGCACCTCGAAGCCCAACAGGCCTCAGTCCGTTTGAATTAGTCTACGGACGGCCCCTAACCCTCCAGCAAATACCTTCCCTGCCAGCCCCTTTGGCGAACTACCTCCCATATCTCACTCTTCTCAGACAACTCCTAAGACAGCACACTGAGTTAGCACACCCTCCTCCAACAGACGCCTACAACCCACATCTCTCCCTCAGTCCCGGAGACCAAGTATACATAAAAGATATCCAAGCCAAAGACTTACAGCCCAGGTGGAAAGGTCCATACATTGTCCTCCTGTCTACACATACAACAGCAAAACTCCTAGGACACACGCATTGGATTCATATTTCCCAGCTAAAAAGGGCCCCCACCGAGAATAATCAGTGGACATCAGTTCAACTTTCTCCCACTCGCCTCAAACTTACAAAGCTTCCTTGACTATCTCATGCTCCCCGACCCCTGGCACCTAGCTCGCTTTCTCAACATCCTCTACATAAACCTATCAGACTTTCAATACATAGCCCCAGATCCATATCTACCTCCGGACAATAGTCCAGAGCAGTGGTTCTCCCGTCTTCTAACTTTCATCAAACATCTTCAGTGACAAGGGACACTGCAACTACACTGAAAATGTAGTCTCAGTTTACATTTATATTGCTGTCTCACTCATACACTCAGACCTTTGCTAGTCTGCCTACTGTATGGCAGTTATTTTTTAATCACTGAAACTTGGCTACAAGACAGCCGAACACACTCAGTAGTACATAGTTCTGCCAGTTGTCTTCCTTAAGGCTGTCAAACTTCTCTCCGCACAATAGAGGCCCCTTCTCATGGCTCACACTTATCCGCCAAAGGCCAAACTTAACCTACATTGTGAATATAACCAATCTCTCCCACCGCTTCCTCTGTGAGGCTTTAGAAGGCCCCCACCTAGTGGCAGCCCCCCTGCCCATGGCCCCCAACACAACTGGTCGCTCTCTAAAACTCTTAACGATACAGCCATTAACTGATCCCTCTATGTCCCCGTGTCCTTGGTCCCCAGTCTAACTTTATACAGCCAGGCAGAAGTAGCAGAGCTTTTCCAACAACTTTCTATTCTACTACGCCACTTTCGTCAAAAACGGGCTGTTTTCCTCCCTCTAGTTATTGGAATCAGCTGAAGGACTGGCCTCCCTGCAGCGCCGAACTACCTCAATAGCCCAAGTAGCTGCCCAAAATAGGCGAGCTCTGGACTTGCTTATAGCTGAAAAAGGAGGCACATGTCTCTTCCCTGGAGAAGAGTGCTGCTATTATGTTAGCAAGTCAAGCCTAGCAGACACTAACATTCAAACCCTCAATGAAATAAAAGCTGAAATACAGAACCTTAATACCTCAACCTTGCTGGGACCTTCCTTCTGGGTTTTGCCCATATTCCAACAAATGCTTCCATTTCTCATTCCTATACTAATACTGTGCCTTATTTTATTTTTCATCCATGCGTCCAAATACCAACCATAGGCTCCGACTTTAACAACGCCCCTTAACAGCAGGAAGTAGCCAGACAGACCACGGTGCCCCTTTATCACTATTATCAATAAAAGGTTGGACTGTTTGGACGAACGGAGGCAAGATGGTGCACATCCGGGTTCTTCATCCCCCCTCCCAACTTTTCCCGCATGCGCAAAAATGCAGCCGGCGCCAAGGGAGGGTGCAGACCAACTGGGCATGCGCCAGGTGACGTCAATCTGAAGAGACCAAGATTTACCTGGTCGCACCT
>NW_022323288.1:0-8273 GCF_002776525.5 Piliocolobus tephrosceles
TGGGAAGGGGTCAGGGTGAGAGGCTGCTCTGGAGAACAATGAGGTTCTCGTAGCAGCAGGCAGCTCTTGTGCTTTTTTGAGGGTGGCAGAGGAGCTAAGAGCAGTGCCCAGGGTCTGAGGGGGCTGCCCAGTGAGTGGCAGGGGCAGGAGAGGGGAGAATCCTATCCTCAGGGCTGCTCCCAACCAGCGAGTCAGGAGTGGGGGAGACAGGGCTCCAAGAATGAGGCCGCATTCTGCTCCCACAGTGCCTTTTCCAGAAAGTTCCAATCGCTCAATAAATTCGGATCATGAGAGACATTTATGAACAATGACAGAAGAAAAATTACCCAAATAAATGTGGAAGCCAGCAAAAGAGAGCAGTGTTTCCTTCTCTCCGGTTTTGTTCTGGTGGTGTGCTTGGGCCGGGTGGGACTGGTGGATGGAAGGAGAAAACACCAGACTCCAGGGGAAAAGGGCCAAACACCGGATGCCTGGATGCTGGGAGAGGATCTGGCTTGCAGGGATGAAAATAACAGCTGCCCTGTCTAAAGGACTCAGCCTGACACATCATCTCCTTCTATCTCTCAATAGCCCTGTGGTAGGTACCAACATTATCCCCAGTTTCAGATGAGGGAGTGACCCAGAGAAGTGACATCTCCTACCTGAGATCCCATAGCTGGTGGGTGATTGAAGTGGGACCAGAAGCTGGTGTCAGTGGGCTCTGACACCCATGCCCCTAAGCCACTCTGCTTGTCACCAGCTTTGTGTCACCTGTGGTCACCTAACCGAGTCAAATGTCCCAAGTCAGATGAGGCCATCTGAGCAGGACAAATGTAAACAGGCCATGATAAGAAACAGAACTAAATGCAAAGCATATTGGCTATTTGTGTGGGTTCAACCTTTTCCCAGTAAAAAAGTCCTCTTGGAAAAAATTAAAAAGATAATTAGTCAGCACAATGAACTTCAGGTTTCTGCAAAGTCAGAAAGATGTTCCTCAGAGCTGTATTCATCAAAGTGTGGCCATTCGGGAAGTTTTCATGGTCCCCGAGTGGTGGCCCATGAGAAATAGCCAGTCAGGACCTCCTCCCCAACCTGAGACTCGCCAGCCCCTGTTTGCATGCTGTCGGCAGTATTTCAGAAGCATTTGTTGAACACCTATTGCATGCAGACAGCTGGGCTCAGAACGTTGGGGAGTTCGACACCACGGTCTTTAAATATCTGCTTCCTCCCTGGGGTTAAGCGTGCTGGAAGAATGAGGACGGGCTGTGTGTGGAGAACTGGATTTCAGGTGGGAGGAGAGGGACTCTGTGGAGAGTTGAAGCCATGAGCTGTCTTTCTGTCCCATGGCTCACCTGTCCATCCCCGGGGCACTCAGCCCTGGTGGCTGCAAAGAAGTTGATGCAAGTAGGGGTCTTCATGGCTCAGAAAGGGGACAAAGCTGCTGTGGAATCCTGCAACTTCAGAATGGGCACTGCCACCCCAAGGCAGAGAACAGAAAAGCTGAAAACTCCACAGTTGAAAGAGACCCATGAAGAGCTGGAGTCTCACTCCTCTCCCAGGGTTTATAAGAGGGAATCAGAGGCAGCTTCATGGGCTTTGCTGTCCCCAGCCGTTGCCCAGCTCAGACCAGTCTGTATAAGCAAAAGCCCAGGGGAGGTGAAGACGAAAAGCCATCAGGGTGTGAGCGATCGTGGGAGTGGGGGTGAGCATTTTCCACACATCTCAGAAGCCAAGGGAAAGGGGCTGTCAGAGAACGGGAGAGGGAGGGAGATGGCATCTTTGGAGGGAGGTGGTGATAGCCTGAGACCCTCTTGCTGTCCCCGCTGAAGCCTGGTAACTGGAGCTGCCAGGCCACACAGAGAGAGGCTGATGATGGGGGACCTGGAACTCGGAAGGGGCAGAGTGGTCAGGTGACCCACACATGCCTGAGAAAACAGATGTGGAGAGGTTGTGTTGTCATTCTGAGGGAGGAAACAGAGACAGACAGACAGAGACATGGGCACAGTGAGAGACACAGACAGAATCATAAAGCAGAGCTGGCTTCTCACTGGCAGGTGTGGGCACACCGGAGAGAGCGTCCAGAGAGGTTAGAAATCTTCCTTAGGTCCTCCTGGGAGGCCCAAGTGACCCCACCGGGGAGCTGAACAGCCTACAGGATTCCCAGGGTTGAGGAAAGGATGCTGTGTAGCCAGCTGGGGCTGAATCCCCTGTGCCTCAGGGAGGGACACCTAATATTTCCAGCCACGCACACCGGGAAGAGTCCTTGGAGTTGAGGCCACCGCCTGGGTCCTCCAGTGCCGGCCAGCGGAGGTTGCTCCTGTCCCTTGCCTTCCTCCTCCCCATCCTTCCGCCAGTCCTGGAATGACTTATTGGCATTCCTGACAGAGAAGAAGAAAAAATAAGCAACTTGGAAAATGCATCTTAAGGTATAATTCAGGAAAATGTCCCCAATCTTGCTAAAGAGGTCAACATGCAGACATAAGAAATTCAGGGAATGCCTGAGAGGGACTATACAAAATGACCATCCCCAAGGCACATAGTCATGAGACTACATGGAAGAAAAATATCTTTAAGGAAGCTAGAGAAAAGAGCCAAATTACCTATAAAGGGAGTCCACTGAGAATAACAGTAGGCTTCTCAGCAGAAGCCTTACAATTCAGAAGAGATTGGGTGCCATTTTTAGGCTTCATTTTTTTGATGGAGTCTTGCTCTGTCACCCAGGCTGGAGTACAGCGGCGTGATCTCGGCTCACTGCAACCTCTGCCTCTGGGTTCAAGCAATTCTCCTGCCTCAACCTCCCAAGTAGCTGGGATTACAGGCATGCACCACCATGTCCAGCTAATTTTTTTTTTATTTTTTTTTTTATTTTTAGTAGAGACAGGATTTCACCATATTGGCCAGGCTGGTCTCAAACTCCTGACCTTGTGATCCACCCGCCTCAGCCTCCCAAAGTGCTGGGATTACAGGCGTAAGCCACTGCTCCCAGCCTTCTAGGCTTCTTAAAGAAAAAATGCCAGCCAAGAATTTCATATCCTACCAAAGTAAGCATCACAAAGGAGAAAAAAACTCTTTTCCCTGACAATCAAATGCTAAGAGAATTCATCACCACCAGACTGGTCCTATAAGAAATGCTCAAAGCAGCTCTAAACGTGAAAACAAAAGAATGATACTCGCTACCACAAAAGCAAACGTAAGTACAAGGCCCACAGACCCTATAAAGCAACTACACAATCAAGACTACAAAGTAACTAACAACACTATGATAAATCACAACCGGAACAAAAACCTCACATATTAACCTTGAATATAAATGGCCTAAACACTCCACTTAAGAGACATAGCATGGAAAACTGGATAAAAAAATGAGACCCTACCTTCTGCTGTCTTAAAGAGACCCATCTCACATATAACGACACCCAAACCCTCAAAAGGATGGAGAAAGGTCTTTCATGCAAATGGAAAACAAAGGATTGTTGTATGAGATAAAACAGACCTTAAACCAACAAGAGTAAAAAAGCACAAATAAGGGCACTTCCTAATGATAAAGGGTTCAATTAAACCAGAAGATTTAACATCCTGTATATATAAGCACCCAACACTGGAGTACCTAGATTTATAAAACAATTACTACTATACCTAAGAAAAGAGATGGACAGCCACACTTCAGCAGCCATTGACAGCATTAGACAGATCATTGAGGCAAAAAACTAACAAAGAAATTGTGGACTTAAATTCGACGCGTGATCAAATGGACCTAATAGACATCTACAGAATACTCCACCCAACGACCACAAAATATACGTTCTTCTCATCTGCACACAGAACATACTCTAAGAGTGACCCAATGCTTAGTCACAAAGCAAATCTCCATAAATTTAAAGAAATGAAAATCATACCAACCATCTTCTCAGACCACAGTGGAATAAAAATAGAAATCAATACCAAAAGGAATTCTCAAAATCACACAAATACATGGAAACTAAACAACTATTTCCTGAATGACTTTGGGGTAAGTCATTAAGGAAGAAGTCAAATAATTAAGGCAGAAGTCAAAAAATGCTTTGAAACAACTGAAAATAGAGGCACAAGATACCAAAACCTCTGGGATACAGCAAAAGCAGTTTTAAGAGGAAAGTTTATATCACTAAATGCCTACATCAAGAAGTTAGAAAGCTCTCAAATTAATAACCTAACATTACACCCAAAGAAACTGGAAAAACAAGACCAAACTAAATCCAAAGCTAGTAGAAGAAAATAAATAACTAAAATCAGAGTAGAGCTAAATGAAATTGTGACCAATAAGCCATTCAAAGGATCAATGAAATGACAAATTGGTTATTTGAAATAATAAACAAGATTTATAGGCTGCAAGCTAGATTAAAAAAAATCCTCCAAAAAAGCAAATCAGAAATAACACAGGCAACATTACAACTAATTCCACAGAAACACAAAAGATCCTTAGAGACTGCGATGAACATCTATATTCACATGAACCAGAAAATCGAGAGGAAACAAATAAATTCCTGGAAACACACAACCAAGATTGAACCAGAAAGAAATTAAAACCCTGAACAGACCAATATTGAGTTACAAAATTGAATGAGTAATAAAATATCTACCAACTTTAAAAAGCCCTTGACCAGATGGATTCACAGCCAAACTCTACCAGACCTGCAAAGAAGAAATGGTACAAATCCTACTGAAACTATACCAGAAAATTGAGGAGGAGAGATTCCTCCCTAACTCATTCTACAAAAACAGTCTCATTCTGATATTGGAATCTGGCAGGACACAGTGAAAAAAGAAAACTATAGGCCAATAGCCCGATGAACATAGATCCAAAAATCCTCAACAACATACTAGCAAACCAAATCCAGCAGCATGACAAAATCATAATTCAGCATGATCAAGTGGGTTTTATTCCTGGGATGTAAAGATGGTTCAATATATGCAAATCAATAAATGTGACTCACCACATAAACAAAATTAAAAACAAACATTATATGATCATCTCAATAGATGAAGAAAAAAAGTATAATAAAATCCAACATCCTTCATGATAAAAACCCTCAAAAAACTAGGCATCGAGGGAACATACCTCAAAATAATAAGAGCCATCCAGGGCAAACTCACAGCCAACATCATACTGAATGTGCAAACGTTGGAAGCATTCTCCCTAAGAAATGGAACAAGACAAGGATGTCTACTCTCACTACTCCTATTCAACATAGTAGTGGAAGTCCTAGCCAGAGCAATCAGGCAGAAGAAAGGAATAAAAGGTATCCAAATAGGAAAAGAAAGTCAAATTATCTCTGTTGACTGATGACATGATTCTATACCTAGAAAACCCTACAGATTCCTCCAAAATACTCCTAGACCTGATAAATGAGACTGGCAGTTTCAGGATACAAAATCAGAGTATAAAAATCAGTAGCATTACCATATGCCAACAATTGTCAAGCTGAAAGCCAAATAAAGAACACAATCCCAATTACAATAGCCACACACAAAAAATAAAATACCTAGGAATACCTCTAACCAAGGAAGTGAAAGTGAAAGATCTCTACAAGGAGAACTAAAAAACACAAACAAATGAAAAACATTCCATGTTCATGGATCAGAAAAATCAATATCATTAAAATGTCCATACTGCTCAAAGCAATCTGCAGATTCCACCCAATTCCTACCAAATTATCAATGTCATTTTTCACAAAACGAAATCATCCTACCAAAAAGTCACCTGCATGCATATGTTTGTCACAGCACTATTCACAGTAGCAAAGTGATGGAATCAACCTAGGTGTCCATCAATGGTAGACTGGATAAAGAAAAAATGGTATGTATACAGCATGAAATACTATGCAGCTATGAAAAAGAATGAAATCATGTCCTTTGCTGCAACATAAATGCAGCTAGAGGCCTAAGTGAATGATCCTAAGTGAATTAACACAGAAACAGAAAATCGAACACTTGGTTCTCACTTTTAAGTGGGAGGTAAACAATGGATACACACAAACATTAAAGATGGAAACCATAGACAATGGGGACTCCAAAGCGGGGTAGGGAGGGTGGAGGACAAGGGTGGGAAAACTACCTGTTGGGTACCAAGTTCACAATTTTGATAATGGGTTCAATAGAAGCCCAAACCTCAGTATTATGCAATAAGCCCATATAACAAACCTGTACATGTGCTCCCGAATCTAAAATAAGTATTTCCAAAAAGCAATTGACCTATATTATTAACATTTTAATCTACCTGTATATATGTTTTAATCTACATGTGTTCATGCTTTGAAATATGATACAGGTACTATGACGATCCCTGCTCTGTAGGGGAGAAAGCAGAGACACATCACTTCCCCCAAATCACAAAGTCAGGAAGGAACAGACCTCACAGAGTCCAGTCTGTCACTGCCTCATGCTTTGTGCCCTTACAAGGCAAACTAGATAAGTGCCATTCTAGAGAAGCAGACAGAATTCAAGTGGAGGAAAGGGGAGGGGAAGAAGACGTCAGCTGAGGCCTATTTAGAGCATCCCAGCTGAGGCTGCATGAGGAGGGAGGCACGCAGTCATGGAATTTGTTCCCCTTTTTGCATACTGACCAGCCCTGGCAATGGAGCTCAAGGCATCTTTGTGCCACTGCGCAGTGAGTGACATCATGGGCACGGCCAGGTCTTTATCAGTTCTGCCGGACAAATAGCCAACCCCTCTAGGTCTGGAGAGACAGCAAGGTGCTGTGCGGCGGAGCATTTGGGTCTCAAAGAAGCAGGTGAGCCTGGGTCCGAAGGGCTGGGTGGAGGAGCATCTTGGTGCTTCTCTGCTGGGGAAGAGACAGGGGACAGGGCATGTTCAGGAAGACAGGCAGGCTGACCCCGCCTGGAAGACACTCAGAGATAAGAAGGGTGGATGTAGTGACCACGTGCCCTTTTGGGTGAGATGCTGCTGGCCAGGGGCAGGAAGGCCCCCCGCTACCAACTCCATGTCACTCTCTCTCACCGGCGGCCACCACCATGGGTGCAGGCCCCAACAAGTCCTACTTCTCCTGCAATCACTGGCTCGCCTTTTCTGTGTACCTTCTCACCTTCCTGGTGGGGCTCCCCCTCAACCTGCTGGCCCTGGTGGTCTTCGTGGGCAAGCTGCAGTGCCGCCCGGTGGCTGTGGACGTGCTCCTGCTCAACCTGACCGCCTCCGACCTGCTCCTGCTGCTGTTCCTCCCTTTCGCATGGTGGAGGCGGCCAGTGGCATGCACTGGCCCCTGCCTTTCATCCTCTGCCCGCTCTCAGGATTCATCTTCTTCACTGCCGTCTATCTCACCGCCCTCTTCCTGACAGCCATGAGCATTGGGCGCTTCCTGAGCGTGGCCCACCCACTATGGTACAAGACCCGGCCGAGGCTGGGACAGGGGCTTCCGGTGAGTGTGGCCTGCTGGCTGCTGTCTTCTGCTCACTGCAGCGTGGTCTGCGTCATGGAATTCTCAAGGAACTCCTCCCATAGGCAGAATACCATTGAGACCTGCTTCATGGAGTTCCAGGAGGACCAGCTGGTCATCCTCCTGCCTGTGTGGCTGGAGATGGTCGTGGCCCTCTTTGTGGTCCCCTTGATCATCACCAACTGCTGCTACAGCCGCCTGGTGTGGATCCTCGGCAGGCGGGGCAGCCACCGCTGGCAGAGAAGGGTGGCGGGGTTGGTGGCAGCCACACTGCTCAACTTTCTTGTCTGCTTTGGGCCTTTGCACATGTCCCATGTCATGGGCTTTGTTCAGGGTGAAAGCACGATGTGGAGGACCTACGTGATGCTTCTCAGCACCCTGAACTCCTATGTCGACCCCCTTGTCTACTCCTCCGGGTTCCAAGCCAACCTTCACGGGCTGCTGAGGAGGCTGTGTGGGCTCTGGGGCCAGTGGCAGCAGGAGGGCAGCGTGGAGCTGAAGGAGCAGAAGGGAGGGGAGTGGCACGAGGAGGACCTCACAGAAGAAAGGAAGAGTAGTGGACTATAGCAGGGCTGTGGAACTGGTGGCCAGGTGGCCTATGCTGAAAGCTAGGTCCTCCGGGGCAGGAGGGTGTAGCTGGTGTGTCATCCTTAGGGCACTTCCTTGCTCATGCCAGGAGGGATTTGGAGTGGCGAGCTGGGGCCTGATGGGGCTTGGGGGCAGAATAGACATCTAGCCTTCCTAAGGGTGTGCGCACTAAAGCCCAGCTCTCTATCTCACCTCCATCCCCATCCACCCACACACCATGGATTGGCCTCTGGGAAGGGGTCAGGGTGAGAGGCTGCTCTGGAGAACAATGAGGTTC
>NW_022323289.1:0-6160 GCF_002776525.5 Piliocolobus tephrosceles
ATATGCACCCAATACAGGAGCACCCAGATTCATAAAGCAAGTCCTTAGAGACTTACAAAGAGACTTAGACTCCCATACAATAATAATGGGAGACTTCAACACTCCACTGTCAACGTTAGACAGATCAACGAGACAGAAAGTTAACAAGGATATCCAGGAATTGAACTCATCTCTGCACCAAGTGGACCTAATAGACATCTATAGAACTCTCCACCCTAAATCAACAGAATATACAGTCTTCTCAGCACCACATCGCACTTATTCCAAAATTGACCACATAATTGGAAGTAAAGCACTCCTTAGCAAATGTAAAAGAACAGAAATCATAACAAACTGTCTCTCAGACCACAGTGCAATCAAACTAGAACTCAGGACTAAGAAACTCAATCAAAACCGCTCAACTACATGGAAACTGAACAACCTGCTCTTGAATGACTACTGGGTACATAACGAAATGAAGGCAGATATAAAGATGTTCTTTGAAACCAATGAGAACAAAGATACAACATACCAGAATCTCTGGGACACATTTAAAGCAGTGTGTAGAGGGAAATTTATAGCACTAAATGCCCACAAGAGAAAGCAGGAAAGATCTAAAATTGACACTCTAACATCACAATTAAAAGAACTGGAGAAGCAAGAGCAAACACATTCAAAAGCTAGCAGAAGGCAAGAAATAACAAAGATCACAGCAGAATTGAAGGAGATAGAGACACAAAAAACCCTCCAAAAAATCAGTGAATCCAGGAGTTAGTTTTTTGAAAAGATCAACAAAATTGACAGACCGCTAGCAAGACTAATAAAGAAGAAAAGAGAGAGGAATCAAATAGACGCCATAAAAAATGATAAAGGGGATATCACCACCAACCCCACAGAAATACAAACTACCATCAGAGAATAATATAAACACCTCTACGCAAATCAACTAGAAAATCTAGAAGAAATGGATAATTTCCTGGACACTTACACTCTCCCAAGACTAAACAAGGAAGAAGCTGAATCCCTGAAAAGACCAATAGCAGCCTCTGAAATTGAGGCAACAATTAATAGCCTACCCACCAAAAAAAGTCCAGGACCAGATGGATTCACAGCTAAATTCTACCAGAGGTACAAGGAGGAGCTGGTACCATTCCTTCTGAAACTATTGCAATCAATAGCAAAAGAGGGAATCCTCCCTAACTCATTTTATGAGGCCGACATCATCCTGATACCAAAGCCTGGCAGAGACACAACAAAAAAAGAAAATTTTAGAACAATATCCCTGATGAACATCGATGCAAAAATCCTCAATAAAATACTGGCAAACCAGTATTGGGCAAAAACCAGAAACATTCCCTTTGAAAACTGGCACAAGGCAGGGATGCCCTCTCTCACCACTCCTATTCAACAAAGTGTTGGAATTTCTGGCTAGGGCAATCAGGCAAGAGAAAGAAATCAAGGGTATTCAGTTAGGAAAAGAAGAAGTCAAATTGTCCCTGTTTGCAGATGACATGATTGTATATTTAGAAAACCCCATTGTCTCAACCCAAAATCTCCGTAAGCTGATAAGCAACTTCAGCAAAGTCTCAGGATACAAAATTAATGTGCAAAAAACACAAGCATTCTTATACACCAGTAACAGACAAACAGAGAACCAAATCATGAATGAACTTCCATTCACAATTGCTTCAAAGAGAATAAAATACCTAGGAATCCAACTTACAAGGGATGTAAACGACCTCTTCAAGGAGAACTACAAACCACTGCTCAGTGAAATAAAAGAGGACACTAACAAATGGAAGAACATACCACGCTCATGGATAGGAAGAATCAATATCATGAAAATGGCCATACTCCCCAAAGTAATTTATAGATTCAATGCCATCCCCATCAAGCTACCAATGAGTTTCTTCACAGAATTGGAAAAACTGGCTTCAAAGTTCATATGGAACCAAAAAAGAGCCTGCATTGCCATGACAATCCTAAGTCAAAAGAACAAAGCTGGAGGCATCACGCTGCCTGACTTCAAACTATACTACAAGGCTACAGTAACCAAAACAGCATGGTACTGGTACCAAAACAGAGATATAGACCAATGGAACAGAACAGAGTCCTCAGAAATAATACCACACATCTACAGCCATCTGATCTTTGACACACCTGAGAGAAACAAGAAATGGGGAAAGGATTCCCTATTTAATAAATGGTGCTGGGAAAATTGGCTAGCCATAAGTAGAAAGCTGAAACTGGATCCTTTCCTTATTCCTTATACGAAAATTAATTCAAGATGGATTAGAGACTTAAATGTTAGACCTAATACCATAAAAACCCTAGAACAAAACCTAGGTGGTACCATTCAGGACATAGGCATGGGCAAGGACTTCATGTCTAAAACACCAAAAGCAACGGCAGCAAAAGCCAAAATTGACAAATGGGATCTAATTAAACTAAAGAGCTTCTGCACAGCAAAAGAAACTACCATCAGAGTGAACAGGCAACCTACAGAATGGGAGAAAATTTTTGCAATCGACTCATCTGACAAAGGGCTAATTTCCAGAATCTACAAAGAACTCAAACAAATATACAAGAAAAAAACAAACAACCCCATCAAAAAGTGGGGAAAGGATATGAACAGACATTTCTCAAAAGAAGACATTCATACAGCCAACAGACACATGAAAAAATGCTCATCATCACTGGCCATCAGAGAAATGCAAATCAAAACCACAATGAGATACCATTTCACACCAGTTAGAATGGCAATCATTAAAAAATCAGGAAACAACAAGTGTTGGAGAGGATGTGGAGAAATAGGAACACTTTTACACTGTTGGTGGGATTGTAAACTAGTTCAACCATTATGGAAAACAGTATGGTGATTCCTCAAGGATCTAGATCTAGATGTACCATATGACCCAGCCATCCCACTACTGGGTATATACCCAAAGGATTGTAAATCATGCTGCTATAAAGACACATGCACACATATGTTTATTGCGGCACTATTCACAATAGCAAAATCTTGGAATCAACCCAAATGTCCATCTGTGACAGACTGGATTAAGAAAATGTGGGACATATACACCATGGAATACTATGCAGCCATAAAAAAGGATGAGTTTGCGTCCTTTGTAGGGACATGGATGCAGCTGGAAACCATCATTCTTAGCAAACTATCACAAGAAGAGAAAACCAAACACCGCATGTTCTCACTCATAGGTGGGAACTGAACAATGACATCACTTGGGCTCGGGAAGGGGAACATCACACATCGGGTCCTGTCATGGCGGGGGAGGGGGGAGGGATTGCTTTTGGAGTTATACCTGATATAAATGACGAATTGATGGGTGCTGACGAGTTGATGGGTGCAGCACACCAACATGGCACAAGTATACATATGTAACAAACCTGCACGTTATGCACATGTACCCTAGAACTTAAAGTATAATTAAAAAAATATATATATATACAGGCAGTCAGGTGTGGTGTGGTGGTATGTCCCTGTGGTCCCAGCTACTTAGGAGACTGAGGTGGCAGTTCAGCCTGGGCAATTTAGTGTGACCTTGCCTCTAAAAAAAGTTAAAAATAAAAAAAATTTTTACTTAAAAAAAAAAAAAAAGAATATTACATTGTTAGAATCACTCTCTACATTTTATAATAAACACATTTCTATAATAAAATATGACCAGTACAGTTATTTGCATTTTAGGTATCCAGTAATTTTGCAGGCATATTTCCCAATTAAAATAATTTACAAACATGAAATCTATTTGAAAATCTAAACATATTATGATGTTTTAAAGTCATAAAGCCCTCTTCCCCTCGCCACACACACATGCAAAGGAAGAAGATAATAAAACAGTTTATCTCAAGAAAGGAAACAGAAAAGGGAGAACAGCAAATAATGAAGCAGATTACCGGATTTAATCTTCATCTGATTTCTAGTTAAGTTTTGACTTGTGAGGAGTTTATCTCTGACCACAAAATTGAATTGATAGCGCTCATCAAGACATTATTTATGGTAGCATATGCTCCTCTTTTAAAAAACTGATATAGGACTACAGCGGGGCGGAGCAAGATGGCCGAATAGGAACAGCTTCAGTCTCCATCTCCCAGCGCGAGCGACACAGAAGACCGGTGATTTCTGCATTTTCAACTGAGGTACTGGGGTCATCTCACTCGGGAGTGCTGGACAATTGGTGCCGGTCAGCTGCTGCAGCCTGACCAGCGAGAGCTGAAGCAGGGCGAGGCATCGCCTCACCTGGGAAGCACGAGGGGGAAGGGAGTCCCTTTTCCTATCCAGGGGAACTGAGACACACAACACCTGGAAAATCGGGTAACTCCCATCCCAATACTGCGCTGTAACACCGGCACACTGGAGATTATATCCCACACCTGGCCGGGAGGGTCCCACGCCCACGGAGCCTCCCTCCTTGCTAACACTGCAGTCTGCAGCAATCTAACCACAAGGCAGCAGCGAGGCTGGGGGAGGGGTGCCTGCCATTGCTGAGGCTTAAGTAGGTAAATAAAGCTGCTGGGAAGCTTGAACTGGGTGCAGCTCACAGCAGCTCAAGGAAACCTGCCTGTCTCTGTAGACTCCGCCTCTGGGGACAGGGCTCAGCTAAAGCAGCAGAGGCCTGTCCAGACGCGAACGACTCTGTCTGACAGCTTTGAAGAGAGCAGTGGATCTCCCAACACGGAGGTTGAGATCTGAGAAGGGGCAGGTTGCCTGCTCAAGTGGGTCACTGACCCCTGAGTAGCCTAACTGGGAGACATCCCCCACTAGGGGCAGTCTGACACCCCACACCTCACAGGGTGGAGTACACCCCTGAGAGGAAGCTTCCAAAGCAAGAATCAGACAGGTGCACTCGCTGTTCAGCAATATTCTATCTTCTGCAACCTCTGCTGCTGATACCCAGGCAAACAGGGTCTGGAGTGGACCTCAAGCAATCTCCAACAGACCTATAGCTGAGGGTCCTGACTGTCAGAAGGAAAACTATCAAACAGGAAGGACACCTATATCAAAACCCCATCAGTACGTCACCATCATCAAAGACCAGAGACAGATAAAACCACAAAGATGGGGAAAAAGCAGGACAGAAAAGCTGGAAATTCAAAAAATAAGAGCGAATCTCCTCCTGCAAAGGAGCACAGCCCATCGCCAGCAATGGATCAAAGCTGGTCAGAGAATGATTTTGATGAGATGACAGAAGAAGGCTGCAGTCCATCAAACCTCTCAGAGCTAAAGGAGGAATTACGTACCCAGTGCAAAGAAACTAAAAATCTTGAAAAAAGAGTGGAAGAATTGACAGCTAGACTAATTAATGCAGAGAAGGTCATAAAAGAAATGACAGAAATGAAAACCATGACACGAGGAATACGTGACAAATGCACAAGCTTCAGTAACCGACTCGATCAACTGGAAGAAAGAGTATCAGCGATGGAGGATCAAATGAATGAAATGAAGCGAGAAGAGAAACCAAAAGAAAAAAGAAGAAAAAGAAATGAACAAAGCCTGCAAGAAGTATGGGATTATGTCAAAAGACCAAATCTACGTCTGATTGGGGTGCCTGAAAGTGAGGGGGAAAATGGAACCAAATTGGAAAACACTCTACAGGATATCATCCAGGAGAACTTCCCCAACCTAGCAGGGCAGGCCAACATTCAAATTCAGGAAATACAGAGAACGCCACAAAGATACTCCTCCAGAAGAGCAACTCCAAGACACACAATTGCCAGATTCACCAAAGTTGAAATGAAGGAAAAAATCTTCAGGGCAGCCAGAGAGAAAGGTCGGGTTACCCACAAAGGGAAGCCCATCAGACTGACAGCAGATCTCTCGGCAGAAACTCTACAAGCCAGAAGAGAGTGGGGACCAATATTCAACGTTCTTAAAGAAAAGAATTTTAAACCCAGAATTTCATATCCAGCCAAACTAAGTTTCATAAGTGAAGGAGAAATAAAATTCTTTACAGATAAGCAAATGCTTAGAGATTTTGTCACCACCAGGCCTGCCTTACAAGAGACCCTGAAGGAAGCCCTAAACATGGAAAAGAACAACCGGTACCAGCCATTGCAAAAACATGCCAAAATGTAAAGACCATCGAGCCTAGGAAGAAACTGCATCAACTAATGAGCAAAATAACCAGTTAATATCATAATGGCAGGATCAAGTTCACAC
>NW_022323290.1:0-6160 GCF_002776525.5 Piliocolobus tephrosceles
GTGTGAACTTGATCCTGCCATTATGATATTAACTGGTTATTTTGCTCATTAGTTGATGCAGTTTCTTCCTAGGCTCGATGGTCTTTACATTTTGGCATGTTTTTGCAATGGCTGGTACCGGTTGTTCTTTTCCATGTTTAGGGCTTCCTTCAGGGTCTCTTGTAAGGCAGGCCTGGTGGTGACAAAATCTCTAAGCATTTGCTTATCTGTAAAGAATTTTATTTCTCCTTCACTTATGAAACTTAGTTTGGCTGGATATGAAATTCTGGGTTTAAAATTCTTTTCTTTAAGAACGTTGAATATTGGTCCCCACTCTCTTCTGGCTTGTAGAGTTTCTGCCGAGAGATCTGCTGTCAGTCTGATGGGCTTCCCTTTGTGGGTAACCCGACCTTTCTCTCTGGCTGCCCTGAAGATTTTTTCCTTCATTTCAACTTTGGTGAATCTGGCAATTGTGTGTCTTGGAGTTGCTCTTCTGGAGGAGTATCTTTGTGGCGTTCTCTGTATTTCCTGAATTTGAATGTTGGCCTGCCCTGCTAGGTTGGGGAAGTTCTCCTGGATGATATCCTGTAGAGTGTTTTCCAATTTGGTTCCATTTTCCCCCTCACTTTCAGGCACCCCAATCAGACGTAGATTTGGTCTTTTGACATAATCCCATACTTCTTGCAGGCTTTGTTCATTTCTTTTTCTTCTTTTTTCTTTTGGTTTCTCTTCTCGCTTCATTTCATTCATTTGATCCTCCATCGCTGATACTCTTTCTTCCAGTTGATCGAGTCGGTTACTGAAGCTTGTGCATTTGTCACGTATTCCTCGTGTCATGGTTTTCATTTCTGTCATTTCTTTTATGACCTTCTCTGCATTAATTAGTCTAGCTGTCAATTCTTCCACTCTTTTTTCAAGATTTTTAGTTTCTTTGCACTGGGTACGTAATTCCTCCTTTAGCTCTGAGAGGTTTGATGGACTGCAGCCTTCTTCTGTCATCTCATCAAAATCATTCTCTGACCAGCTTTGATCCATTGCTGGCGATGGGCTGTGCTCCTTTGCAGGAGGAGATTCGCTCTTATTTTTTGAATTTCCAGCTTTTCTGTCCTGCTTTTTCCCCATCTTTGTGGTTTTATCTGTCTCTGGTCTTTGATGATGGTGACGTACTGATGGGGTTTTGATATAGGTGTCCTTCCTGTTTGATAGTTTTCCTTCTGACAGTCAGGACCCTCAGCTATAGGTCTGTTGGAGATTGCTTGAGGTCCACTCCAGACCCTGTTTGCCTGGGTATCAGCAGCAGAGGTTGCAGAAGATAGAATATTGCTGAACAGCGAGTGCACCTGTCTGATTCTTGCTTTGGAAGCTTCCTCTCAGGGGTGTACTCCACCCTGTGAGGTGTGGGGTGTCAGACTGCCCCTAGTGGGGGATGTCTCCCAGTTAGGCTACTCAGGGGTCAGTGACCCACTTGAGCAGGCAACCTGCCCCTTCTCAGATCTCAACCTCCGTGTTGGGAGATCCACTGCTCTCTTCAAAGCTGTCAGACAGAGTCGTTCGCGTCTGGACAGGCCTCTGCTGCTTTAGCTGAGCCCTGTCCCCAGAGGCGGAGTCTACAGAGACAGGCAGGTTTCCTTGAGCTGCTGTGAGCTGCACCCAGTTCAAGCTTCCCAGCAGCTTTATTTACCTACTTAAGCCTCAGCAATGGCAGGCACCCCTCCCCCAGCCTCGCTGCTGCCTTGTGGTTAGATTGCTGCAGACTGCAGTGTTAGCAAGGAGGGAGGCTCCGTGGGCGTGGGACCCTCCCGGCCAGGTGTGGGATATAATCTCCAGTGTGCCGGTGTTACAGCGCAGTATTGGGATGGGAGTTACCCGATTTTCCAGGTGTTGTGTGTCTCAGTTCCCCTGGATAGGAAAAGGGACTCCCTTCCCCCTCGTGCTTCCCAGGTGAGGCGATGCCTCGCCCTGCTTCAGCTCTCGCTGGTCAGGCTGCAGCAGCTGACCGGCACCAATTGTCCAGCACTCCCGAGTGAGATGACCCCAGTACCTCAGTTGAAAATGCAGAAATCACCGGTCTTCTGTGTCGCTCGCGCTGGGAGATGGAGACTGAAGCTGTTCCTATTCGGCCATCTTGCTCCGCCCCGCTGTAGTCCTATATCAGTTTTTTAAAAGAGGAGCATATGCTACCATAAATAATGTCTTGATGAGCGCTATCAATTCAATTTTGTGGTCAGAGATAAACTCCTCACAAGTCAAAACTTAACTAGAAATCAGATGAAGATTAAATCCGGTAATCTGCTTCATTATTTGCTGTTCTCCCTTTTCTGTTTCCTTTCTTGAGATAAACTGTTTTATTATCTTCTTCCTTTGCATGTGTGTGTGGCGAGGGGAAGAGGGCTTTATGACTTTAAAACATCATAATATGTTTAGATTTTCAAATAGATTTCATGTTTGTAAATTATTTTAATTGGGAAATATGCCTGCAAAATTACTGGATACCTAAAATGCAAATAACTGTACTGGTCATATTTTATTATAGAAATGTGTTTATTATAAAATGTAGAGAGTGATTCTAACAATGTAATATTCTTTTTTTTTTTTTTTAAGTAAAAATTTTTTTTATTTTTAACTTTTTTTAGAGGCAAGGTCACACTAAATTGCCCAGGCTGAACTGCCACCTCAGTCTCCTAAGTAGCTGGGACCACAGGGACATACCACCACACCACACCTGACTGCCTGTATATATATATATTTTTTTAATTATACTTTAAGTTCTAGGGTACATGTGCATAACGTGCAGGTTTGTTACATATGTATACTTGTGCCATGTTGGTGTGCTGCACCCATCAACTCGTCAGCACCCATCAATTCGTCATTTATATCAGGTATAACTCCAAAAGCAATCCCTCCCCCCTCCCCCGCCATGACAGGACCCGATGTGTGATGTTCCCCTTCCCGAGCCCAAGTGATGTCATTGTTCAGTTCCCACCTATGAGTGAGAACATGCGGTGTTTGGTTTTCTCTTCTTGTGATAGTTTGCTAAGAATGATGGTTTCCAGCTGCATCCATGTCCCTACAAAGGACGCAAACTCATCCTTTTTTATGGCTGCATAGTATTCCATGGTGTATATGTCCCACATTTTCTTAATCCAGTCTGTCACAGATGGACATTTGGGTTGATTCCAAGATTTTGCTATTGTGAATAGTGCCGCAATAAACATATGTGTGCATGTGTCTTTATAGCAGCATGATTTACAATCCTTTGGGTATATACCCAGTAGTGGGATGGCTGGGTCATATGGTACATCTAGATCTAGATCCTTGAGGAATCACCATACTGTTTTCCATAATGGTTGAACTAGTTTACAATCCCACCAACAGTGTAAAAGTGTTCCTATTTCTCCACATCCTCTCCAACACTTGTTGTTTCCTGATTTTTTAATGATTGCCATTCTAACTGGTGTGAAATGGTATCTCATTGTGGTTTTGATTTGCATTTCTCTGATGGCCAGTGATGATGAGCATTTTTTCATGTGTCTGTTGGCTGTATGAATGTCTTCTTTTGAGAAATGTCTGTTCATATCCTTTCCCCACTTTTTGATGGGGTTGTTTGTTTTTTTCTTGTATATTTGTTTGAGTTCTTTGTAGATTCTGGAAATTAGCCCTTTGTCAGATGAGTCGATTGCAAAAATTTTCTCCCATTCTGTAGGTTGCCTGTTCACTCTGATGGTAGTTTCTTTTGCTGTGCAGAAGCTCTTTAGTTTAATTAGATCCCATTTGTCAATTTTGGCTTTTGCTGCCGTTGCTTTTGGTGTTTTAGACATGAAGTCCTTGCCCATGCCTATGTCCTGAATGGTACCACCTAGGTTTTGTTCTAGGGTTTTTATGGTATTAGGTCTAACATTTAAGTCTCTAATCCATCTTGAATTAATTTTCGTATAAGGAATAAGGAAAGGATCCAGTTTCAGCTTTCTACTTATGGCTAGCCAATTTTCCCAGCACCATTTATTAAATAGGGAATCCTTTCCCCATTTCTTGTTTCTCTCAGGTGTGTCAAAGATCAGATGGCTGTAGATGTGTGGTATTATTTCTGAGGACTCTGTTCTGTTCCATTGGTCTATATCTCTGTTTTGGTACCAGTACCATGCTGTTTTGGTTACTGTAGCCTTGTAGTATAGTTTGAAGTCAGGCAGCGTGATGCCTCCAGCTTTGTTCTTTTGACTTAGGATTGTCATGGCAATGCAGGCTCTTTTTTGGTTCCATATGAACTTTGAAGCCAGTTTTTCCAATTCTGTGAAGAAACTCATTGGTAGCTTGATGGGGATGGCATTGAATCTATAAATTACTTTGGGGAGTATGGCCATTTTCATGATATTGATTCTTCCTATCCATGAGCGTGGTATGTTCTTCCATTTGTTAGTGTCCTCTTTTATTTCACTGAGCAGTGGTTTGTAGTTCTCCTTGAAGAGGTCGTTTACATCCCTTGTAAGTTGGATTCCTAGGTATTTTATTCTCTTTGAAGCAATTGTGAATGGAAGTTCATTCATGATTTGGTTCTCTGTTTGTCTGTTACTGGTGTATAAGAATGCTTGTGTTTTTTGCACATTAATTTTGTATCCTGAGACTTTGCTGAAGTTGCTTATCAGCTTACGGAGATTTTGGGTTGAGACAATGGGGTTTTCTAAATATACAATCATGTCATCTGCAAACAGGGACAATTTGACTTCTTCTTTTCCTAACTGAATACCCTTGATTTCTTTCTCTTGCCTGATTGCCCTAGCCAGAAATTCCAACACTTTGTTGAATAGGAGTGGTGAGAGAGGGCATCCCTGCCTTGTGCCAGTTTTCAAAGGGAATGTTTCTGGTTTTTGCCCAATACTGGTTTGCCAGTATTTTATTGAGGATTTTTGCATCGATGTTCATCAGGGATATTGTTCTAAAATTTTCTTTTTTTGTTGTGTCTCTGCCAGGCTTTGGTATCAGGATGATGTCGGCCTCATAAAATGAGTTAGGGAGGATTCCCTCTTTTGCTATTGATTGCAATAGTTTCAGAAGGAATGGTACCAGCTCCTCCTTGTACCTCTGGTAGAATTTAGCTGTGAATCCATCTGGTCCTGGACTTTTTTTGGTGGGTAGGCTATTAATTGTTGCCTCAATTTCAGAGGCTGCTATTGGTCTTTTCAGGGATTCAGCTTCTTCCTTGTTTAGTCTTGGGAGAGTGTAAGTGTCCAGGAAATTATCCATTTCTTCTAGATTTTCTAGTTGATTTGCGTAGAGGTGTTTATATTATTCTCTGATGGTAGTTTGTATTTCTGTGGGGTTGGTGGTGATATCCCCTTTATCATTTTTTATGGCGTCTATTTGATTCCTCTCTCTTTTCTTCTTTATTAGTCTTGCTAGCGGTCTGTCAATTTTGTTGATCTTTTCAAAAAACTAACTCCTGGATTCACTGATTTTTTGGAGGGTTTTTTGTGTCTCTATCTCCTTCAATTCTGCTGTGATCTTTGTTATTTCTTGCCTTCTGCTAGCTTTTGAATGTGTTTGCTCTTGCTTCTCCAGTTCTTTTAATTGTGATGTTAGAGTGTCAATTTTAGATCTTTCCTGCTTTCTCTTGTGGGCATTTAGTGCTATAAATTTCCCTCTACACACTGCTTTAAATGTGTCCCAGAGATTCTGGTATGTTGTATCTTTGTTCTCATTGGTTTCAAAGAACATCTTTATATCTGCCTTCATTTCGTTATGTACCCAGTAGTCATTCAAGAGCAGGTTGTTCAGTTTCCATGTAGTTGAGCGGTTTTGATTGAGTTTCTTAGTCCTGAGTTCTAGTTTGATTGCACTGTGGTCTGAGAGACAGTTTGTTATGATTTCTGTTCTTTTACATTTGCTAAGGAGTGCTTTACTTCCAATTATGTGGTCAATTTTGGAATAAGTGCGATGTGGTGCTGAGAAGACTGTATATTCTGTTGATTTAGGGTGGAGAGTTCTATAGATGTCTATTAGGTCCACTTGGTGCAGAGATGAGTTCAATTCCTGGATATCCTTGTTAACTTTCTGTCTCGTTGATCTGTCTAACGTTGACAGTGGAGTGTTGAAGTCTCCCATTATTATTGTATGGGAGTCTAAGTCTCTTTGTAAGTCTCTAAGGACTTGCTTTATGAATCTGGGTGCTCCTGTATTGGGTGCATAT
>NW_022323291.1:0-1727 GCF_002776525.5 Piliocolobus tephrosceles
GTTACATATGTATACATGTGCCATGTTGGTGTGCTGCACCCATCAACTCGTCAGCACCCATCAATTCATCATTTATATCAGGTATAACTCCCCAATGCAATCCCTCCCCCCTCCCCCCTCCCCATGATAGGCCCCACTGTGTGATGTTCCCCTTCCCGAGTCCAAGTGAGCTCATTGTTCAGTTCCCACCTATGAGTGAGAACATGCGGTGTTTGGTTTTCTCTTCTTGTGATAGTTTGCTAAGAATGATGGTTTCCAGCTGCATCCATGTCCCTACAAAGGACGCAAACTCATCCTTTTTTATGGCTGCATAGTATTCCATGGTGTATATGTGCCACATTTTCTTAATCCAGTCTGTCACTGATGGACATTTGGGTTGATTCCAAGTCTTTGCTATTGTGAATAGTGCCGCAATAAACATACGTGTGCATGTGTCTTTGTAGTAGCATAATTTATAATCCTTTGGGTATATACCCAGTAGTGGGATGGCTGGGTCATATGGTACATCTAGTTCTAGATCCTTGAGGAATCGCCATACTGTTTTCCATAATGGTTGAACTAGTTTACAATCCCACCAACAGTGTAAAAGTGTTCCTATTTCTCCACATCCTCTCCAACACCTGTTGTTTCCTGATTTTTTAATGATTGCCATTCTAACTGGTGTGAGATGGTATCTCATTGTGGTTTTGATTTGCATTTCTCTGATGGCCAGTGATGATGAGCATTTTTTCATGTGTCTGTTGGCTGTATGAATGTCTTCTTTTGAGAAATGTCTGTTCATATCCTTTCCCCACTTTTGGATGGGGTTGTTTGTTTTTTTCTTGTAAATTTGTTTGAGTTCTTTGTAGATTCTGGAAATTAGCCCTTTGTCAGATGAGTAGATTGCAAAAATTTTCTCCCATTCTGTAGGTTGCCTGTTCACTCTGATGGTAGTTTCTTTTGCTGTGCAGAAGCTCTTTAGTTTAATGAGATCCCATTTGTCAATTTTGGCTTTTGCTGCCGTTGCTTTTGGTGTTTTAGACATGAAGTCCTTGCCCATGCCTATGTCCTGAATGGTACTACCTAGATTTTCTTCTAGGGTTTTTATGGTATTAGGTCTAACATTTAAGTCTCTAATCCATCTTGAATTAATCTTCGTATAAGGAGTAAGGAAAGGATCCAGTTTCAGCTTTCTACTTATGGCTAGCCAATTTTCCCAGCACCATTTATTAAATAGGGAATCCTTTCCCCATTTCTTGTTTTTGTCAGGTTTGTCAAAGATCAGATGGTTGTAGATGTGTGGCATTATTTCTGAAGGCTCCGTTCTGTTCCATTGGTCTATATCTCTGTTTTGGTACCAGTACCATGCTGTTTTGGTTACTGTAGCCTTGTAGTATAGTTTGAAGTCAGGTAGCGTGACGCCTCCGGCTTTGTCCTTTTGACTTAGGATTGTCTTGGCAATACGGGCTCTTTTTTGGTTCCATATGAACTTTAAAGCAGTTTTTTCCAATTCTGTGAAGAAACTCATTGGTAGCTTGATGGGGATGGCATTGAATCTATAAATTACCTTGGGCAGTATGGCCATTTTCACAATATTGATTCTGCCTATCCATGAGCATGGTATGTTCTTCCATTTGTTTGTGCCCTCTTTGATTTCACTGAGCAGTGGTTTGTAGTTCTCCTTGAAGAGGTCCTTTACATCCCTTGTAAGTTGGATTCCTAGGTATTTTATTCTCTTTGAAGCAATT
>NW_022323292.1:0-1727 GCF_002776525.5 Piliocolobus tephrosceles
AATTGCTTCAAAGAG
The DNA here is from genome assembly GCF_002776525.5 of Piliocolobus tephrosceles. Lineage (NCBI taxonomy): Eukaryota > Metazoa > Chordata > Mammalia > Primates > Cercopithecidae > Piliocolobus > Piliocolobus tephrosceles. The sequence continues at coordinate 16 of NW_022323292.1, forward strand.
AATAAAATACCTAGGAATCCAACTTACAAGGGATGTAAACGACCTCTTCAAGGAGAACTACAAACCACTGCTCAGTGAAATCAAAGAGGACACAAACAAATGGAAGAACATACCATGCTCATGGATAGGCAGAATCAATATTGTGAAAATGGCCATACTGCCCAAGGTAATTTATAGATTCAATGCCATCCCCATCAAGCTACCAATGAGTTTCTTCACAGAATTGGAAAAAACTGCTTTAAAGTTCATATGGAACCAAAAAAGAGCCCGTATTGCCAAGACAATCCTAAGTCAAAAGGACAAAGCCGGAGGCGTCACGCTACCTGACTTCAAACTATACTACAAGGCTATAGTAACCAAAACAGCATGGTACTGGTACCAAAACAGAGATATAGACCAATGGAACAGAACGGAGCCTTCAGAAATAATGCCACACATCTACAACCATCTGATCTTTGACAAACCTGACAAAAACAAGAAATGGGGAAAGGATTCCCTATTTAATAAATGGTGCTGGGAAAATTGGCTAGCCATAAGTAGAAAGCTGAAACTGGATCCTTTCCTTACTCCTTATACGAAGATTAATTCAAGATGGATTAGAGACTTAAATGTTAGACCTAATACCATAAAAACCCTAGAAGAAAATCTAGGTAGTACCATTCAGGACATAGGCATGGGCAAGGACTTCATGTCTAAAACACCAAAAGCAACGGCAGCAAAAGCCAAAATTGACAAATGGGATCTCATTAAACTAAAGAGCTTCTGCACAGCAAAAGAAACTACCATCAGAGTGAACAGGCAACCTACAGAATGGGAGAAAATTTTTGCAATCTACTCATCTGACAAAGGGCTAATTTCCAGAATCTACAAAGAACTCAAACAAATTTACAAGAAAAAAACAAACAACCCCATCCAAAAGTGGGGAAAGGATATGAACAGACATTTCTCAAAAGAAGACATTCATACAGCCAACAGACACATGAAAAAATGCTCATCATCACTGGCCATCAGAGAAATGCAAATCAAAACCACAATGAGATACCATCTCACACCAGTTAGAATGGCAATCATTAAAAAATCAGGAAACAACAGGTGTTGGAGAGGATGTGGAGAAATAGGAACACTTTTACACTGTTGGTGGGATTGTAAACTAGTTCAACCATTATGGAAAACAGTATGGCGATTCCTCAAGGATCTAGAACTAGATGTACCATATGACCCAGCCATCCCACTACTGGGTATATACCCAAAGGATTATAAATTATGCTACTACAAAGACACATGCACACGTATGTTTATTGCGGCACTATTCACAATAGCAAAGACTTGGAATCAACCCAAATGTCCATCAGTGACAGACTGGATTAAGAAAATGTGGCACATATACACCATGGAATACTATGCAGCCATAAAAAAGGATGAGTTTGCGTCCTTTGTAGGGACATGGATGCAGCTGGAAACCATCATTCTTAGCAAACTATCACAAGAAGAGAAAACCAAACACCGCATGTTCTCACTCATAGGTGGGAACTGAACAATGAGCTCACTTGGACTCGGGAAGGGGAACATCACACAGTGGGGCCTATCATGGGGAGGGGGGAGGGGGGAGGGATTGCATTGGGGAGTTATACCTGATATAAATGATGAATTGATGGGTGCTGACGAGTTGATGGGTGCAGCACACCAACATGGCACATGTATACATATGTAAC
>NW_022323293.1:0-7886 GCF_002776525.5 Piliocolobus tephrosceles
TGTCTGTTGGCTGTATGAATGTCTTCTTTTGAGAAAGGTCTGTTCATGTCCTTTGCCCACTTTTTGATGGGGTTGTTTGTTTTTTTCTTGTATATTTGTTTGAGTTCTTTGTAGATTCTGGATATTAGCCCTTTGTCAGATGAGTAGATTGCAAAAATTTTCTCCCATTCTGTAGGTTGCCTATTCACTCTGATGGTAGTTTCTTTTGCTGTGCAGAAGCTCTTTAGTTTAATTAGATCCCATGTGTCGATTTTGGCTTTTGCTGCTGTTGCTTTTGGTGTTTTAGACATGAAGTCCTTGCCCATGCCTATGTCCTGAATGTTACTACCTAGATTTTCTTCTAGGGTTTTCATGGTATTAGGTCTAACATTTAAGTCTCTAATCCATCTTGAATTAATCTTCGTATAAGGAATAAGGAAAGGATCCAGTTTCAGCTTTCTACTTATGGCTAGCCAATTTTCCCAGCACCATTTATTAAATAGGGAATCCTTTCCCCATTTCTTGTTTCTCTCAGGTTTGTCAAAGATCAGTGGCTGTAGATGTGTGGTATTATTTCTGAGGACTCTGTTCTGTTCCATTGCTCTATATCTCTGTTTTGGTACCAGTACCATGCTGTTTTGGTTACTGTAGCCTTGTAGTATAGTTTGAAGTCAGGTAGCGTGACGCCTCCAGCTTTGTCCTTTTGACTTAGGATTGTCTTGGCAATGTGGGCTCTTTTTTGGTTCCATATGAACTTTAAAGCAGTTTTTTCCAATTCTGTGAAGAAACTCATTGGTAGCTTGATGGGGATGGCATTGAATCTATAAATAACCTTGGGCAGTATGGCCATTTTCATGATATTGATTCTTGCTATCCATGAGCATGGTATGTTCTTCCATTTGTTTGTGTCCTCTTTTATTTCACTGAGCAGCCTTTCTAAGTAAGGATTTCTTGGCAGTGCTGAACCCAAAATGTTCCAAGGACTTAATTCAAGAAAGATGGGCTCAGATAGCTTGGGAATATGCCACATTATTAACAGGTGTGGTATCGGGTGATTTTTATTTCCTGTAGTTGCCAAAATTTCTGCCATGAATAAATACTGGTATTATAATTAGGAAAAATTAATACATATAATTTAGACAAGAAAAATGGATTCAAGCCTCACCAATGAGCATTGTCATGTCTAGAAAGGCATGTGAGTGCACAACATTACAGAAAGAGGACAATCTGGAGTCCAGAGGAGGATGTCTGACGTTGTTTGCTCTTTGCAGCCCTTCAGACCCAATTGCAGGCTGATTCCCTCCCCGTCCTCATAGCCTTCCTTCTTTGCTTTCCTATGTTCTCCCTTTCTCCACATGCCCACTTTTATTTCCCCAGCGGGGTAAAGGCTGGGGGAGTCATTGTTCTTGGCTGAGATATGCTAAATAATGGCCCCCAAAGACATCCAGATCTTAATTCCTGGAAACTATGAATATAACTTTATAGGGAAAAATGGATTTTGCAGCTGTGATTATGGATATTGAGATGGGGAAGTTTATTCTGGATTCTCTAGGTGGGCCCTAAATGTAATCATAAGTATTCTTGGAAGGGGGAGGCAGAGAGAAATTGGACCAGAAGTAGACAATGTGAAGGCTGAAACAGGATGCTACTCTGCTGGCTTTGAAGATGGACAAAGGGGCGTTGAGCTAAGGAAAGCAAGGAATGTAATCTAGCAGCTGGAAAGGGATTCTTTCCTAAAGCCTCTGGAGGGAGTGTGGCCCCGCTAACACCTTGATTTTTTTCAGCCCAGTGAAGTTGATTTTGGACTCCTGACCTCCAGAAGTGTAAACTATAAGAGAACACGTGTGTTGCCTTAAGCCATCAAGTTTGGAATGGGCAATACAGGTTCTTGGAGTCAGCAGCTTCCTCAGGCCCTCCATTGCAACAGGAACATCCACAACACAAGCAACCTTTCTATTGCTAGTAAGGATCAATTTTCCTGGCTTTCAATTTTACTAAAAGTCTTCTAACTATGTAGGAAGGAATGAGACCACTGAAGGGGACTGAAAACCCTCCCAGGCCACAACATAGGCTGGACACTTCTCACCCAGTGCTTCGCTTCTATACGTTAATGTTGTTCTGGCCCTCTTTCTCGGCCTGGTTAGGGAGATGTGGAACTGTCCAACCTGCTCTAGTTGGCAGGCTGGCAGCATGCAGAGATTGTCAATTCCTGGACAGCCCTCTCTAGTGGAACCTCTTAGGGCAAGTTTGTTGTCAAGTATTTGTTCTGATTCTCTGTCGGTGCTGGATGTTGTAATTGATCACAGTATTTTTCCCCACTAAGATGGACCTTGGGCTCTGAATGCCTCTCCCTAAAGAGCTCCCAATGGCTACTGCCACATGAGGGAGGATCAGGAGGTTTTTCTTCCCAGCTCTAGGGCCTGCCAGTGCTGAGAGCACTCACGACAATTCTAGGCCGACCACATTCCCTCCACCAGGCAGTGGACTGAAATGACCTGATTATATTTATAAATGTTTTTTCCTTTTAAAAAAGATTCCTTCAGTGTCTCATCTATGACTCATGAATAGCATCCCTGGAAAATCTTAATTATATGAAACTTCAAACTGTGAGGACTAATTAGCTGTAAGTGTTAATTGTTCTGTACTCATCAGATAAAGAGGTGTTATAGAAATAAAGATTTTTAGCTGTTTTTTGGTAAAGTTGCAAACAAGTTATTTAAGATTCATTCTCTTTATTGGTTGGTTTTTCCATGTTGGATATCAAATATTATTGTGTGCCGCTCTGTCTACTGTGTTGCGTGCCTTCCCTCTCAACTTTGAGTCACATCAAATTCTGATTTGCTTTCTACCTAAGGTATCCAGTGTCCTGCCTGTGCCTCTGATGGCCTCCAGCTCAGCACTGCATCTTCTAATCCAGTTGTGTCACTATTCCCAGTGGCCTTCAAGGTCATGGGACATTTGTTACCTCTACTAGGTCCCTAGGAGCCCAGAAAATGAACTCTCTGGGGTCACTGGATGCCTGTAGCCATGCCTTCTTGATCTCTACAGAGGAACTTGAACTGGGCTAAAATAGGTTTGATTCACTTGAAGGGAAGATACAATTTATGAGCTAGGTTTCCATTTTGGTGAATTCAAGTTTAGCAGAGCTGGCTTAATTGAATTTCTTTTCTATCTCTACATTGTAATGCATTTCCTTTGTACATAAGTAGTTTAAACATGAGTGTATTTTGTAAGTACCTATGAGACAAAAATTTTAAGTGGAAGCATGCTTTCCACATTTGGAATTGGTTCACTGCAAGTGGTATATTCCTAGAAGTCACAAAATGGCATTCATTTCTTTTGGACAACTTTTCTCAGTACCTACTATTTGCACCCTAATAGCCACTATTCTAGAAAACTAGAGTAATTCTGGAAACTGTAGTAATCAGATAATTAAGTCTGTATGCATAAAGGAAAAGTTGACATCTCAGTTTTAAAGAGAAATATTTCTTGACAGGTTGACTGCTACTGTTGAGACCTCTTTTATTATTGTTCTTAAAGACCCAAGTTTTAACTTGATGGGAAGAGTGAACACATATAGTTTTAGGAGAAATTCACAAAACAGGATGGCTATGGGTAAATTTACTAAAAATATCCCTGAGTGTTTTTAAAGGAAGCATGTCATGTTGTATATATTTGCCTATAGAGAATATATGTATATTTTTAGTAGAGATGGGGTTTCACCATGTTGGCCAGGCTGGTCTTGAACTCCTGACTTCAAGTGATCTGCCTGCTTCAGCCTCCTAAAGTCCTGGGATTACAGGCATAAGCCACCGTGCCCAGCCAAATTTCACTTTTGATTCTATTCTATTGATTTAGCCTAGGCTGCATTGGGGAACTTTCATCATTTGAAAGTCTCCTTTCTGTTATCGTGGCTCATCCTTGCCCATCATCTGCCATCATCACTAGCTGTGCTAAGAAGATTGAAATACTTTAGATTGGGTTGACCAATTCAAGTGGCTCATCACTTTGGGGAGTGTGAGTCTGTCTGCAGGGTTGTCCTTCAATTGAAGAACTGAGGGATGTATATTGTTGCAGTGCATACACAGCCATGAATCTTGCATGCATCTGGGACCTTGGAACAAACAGCAACAATAATAATAGTAGTTATGATGGGAATGCTAGCTGCCTTAGGTCAGATTTCCCAAGATGGAGATTTGCATGCAGGGGTTTATGAGGATGAGCTCTTGGGAACAATATTTACAAGGGAATGAGGGAAGCAGGGCTGGGCAGAAGAAGAAGTTGAAATAAGATGCAACTGCAATAGAGGAATCTGCCAATCCCACTGGGAGCTCAGGAGTTGTCCTGGTTGAAGCAAGGGAGCTGAGCATTGATAGTCATTGTTTACTGGTTGGTTCCAACTACCCTGTGAGAAGAGTATTATTGTTGTTATTCCTATTTTACAGTTGGGAAACTAGGTCCAAGTGAAATTAAGAAACTTGCCTAGTGGCAAATGACTAATAAGTAGCAAAGGCAGGTTTTGAATACAGAGCTCAGGTAAAGGACCCATAATTGTAACACTTTCTCTACTTGTCTTGTATTTAGTCTCCTGGAGACAGTCACTTTCGTTAAAAATTCTGTATATTAAAGTGGTGATTTTTTTAAATTATTTTATTTATTTATTTATTTATTTTTTTGAGACGGAGTCTCTCTCTGTCGCCCAGGCTGGAGTGCAGTGGCGCAATCTCGGCTCACTGCAAGCTCTGCCTCCCGGGTTCACGCCATTCTCCTCCCTCAGCCTCCCTTGTAGCTGGGAGTACAGGCGCCCGCCACCGCACCCGGCTAATTTTTTGTATTTTTAGTAGGAACGGGGTTTCAACGTGTTAGCCAGGATGGTCTCAATCTCCTGACCTTGTGATCCGCCCGCCTCGGCCTCCCAAAGTGCTGGGATTACAGGCGTGAGCTACCGCGCCCGGCCTTAATTTTTTTTTTTTAATCTCCATAGATTATTGGGGGAACAGGTGGTGTTTGGTTACATGAGTAAGTTCTGTAGTGGTGATGTGTGAGATTTTGTTGCACCCATCACCCAGGCAGTATATGCTGTACCCTATTTGTAGTCTTTTATCCCTCACCCCCTTCCCACCCTTTCCTCCTGAGTCCCCAAAGTCCATTGTGTCATTCTTATGCCTTTGCATCCTCATAGCTCAGCTCCCACTTATGAGTGAGAACATGATGTTTGGTTTGGTTTACTTCACTTAGAATAATAGTCTCCAATCTCATCCAGGTTGCTGTGAATGCCATTAATTCATTCCTTTTTATGGCTGAATAGTATTCCATCAAATATATATATATATCTCTTACTGTTTATCCACTTGATTGATGGGCATTTGGGTTGGTTCCATGTTTTTGCAGTTGCGAATTGTGCTGCTATAAACATGCGTGTGCAAGTGTCATATAATGACTTCTTTTTTTCTGGGTATATGCCCAGTAGTGTGATTTCTGGATCAAATGGTAGTTCTATTTTTAGTTCTTTAAGGAATCTCCACACTATTTTCCATGGCAGTTGTACTAGTTTACATTCCCACAAACAGTGTAAAAATTTTCCCTTTTCACCACATCTATGCCAACATCTACTTTTGATTTTATGATTATGGTCATTCTTGCAGGAGTAAGGTGGTATCGCATTGTGGTTTTGATTTGCATTCCCCTGATCATTAGTGATGTTGAACATTTTTGCAGATGTTTGCTGGCCATTTGTACATCTTCTTTCAAGAACTGTCTCTTCAAGTTGTTAGGCCACTTTTTGATGGATTTTTTAGGTTTTTTTTTTTTTTTTTTTTTTTTTTGCTAGTTTGTTTGAGTTTGTTGTAGATTCCGGGCATTGGTCCCTTGCCAGGCGCATAGATTGCAAAAATTTTCTCCCACTCTGTGGGTTGTCTGTTTACTCTGCTGACTGTTCCTTTTGCCGTGCAAAAACTCTTTAGTTTAATAAAGTCCCAGCTACGTATCTTTGTTTTTATTGCATTTACTTTTGGGTTCTTGGTCATAAAATCCTCACCTAAGCCTAAGCCAATGTCTAGAAGGGTTTTTCCAATGTTATCTTCCAGAATTTTTATAATTTTAGGTCTTAGATTTAAGCCCTTGATCCATCTTGAGTTGATTTTTGTATAAGGTGAGAGATGAGGATCCAGTTTCAATTCTCCTACATGTGGCTTGCCAATTATCCCAGCACCATTTGTTGAATAGGGTGTCCTTCCCCACTTTATGTTTTTGTTTGCTTTGTTGAAGATCAGTTGGCTGTAAGTATTTGGGTTTATTTCTGGGTTCTCCATTCTGTTCCATTGGTCTTTGTGCCTATTTTTATATAGTTCCATGCTGTTTTGGTGACCTTAGCCTTACAGTATAGTTTGAAATTAGGTAATGTGATGACTCCAGGTTTGGTCTTTTTGCTTAGTCTTGCTTTGGCTATGTGGGCTCTTTCTTGGTTCCATATTAATTTTAAAATTGTTTTTTCTAATTCTGTGAAGAATGATGGTGGTATTTTGATGGGAATTGTACTGAATTTGTAGACTGCTTTTGGCAATATGGTCATTTTCATAATATTCATTCTACCCATCCATGAGCATGGGATGTGTTTCCATTTGTTTGTGTCATCTATGATTTCTTTCAGCAGTATTTTGTAGTTTTCCTTGTAGAGGTCTTTCCCCTCCTTGGTTAGGTGTATTCCTAAGTATTTTATTCTTTTTGCAGCTATTGTAAAATGGATTGTGTTCTTGATTTGATTCCCAGCTTGGTTGCTTTCGGTGTAGAGAAGAACTACTGATTTGTGTAGATTAATTTTGTGTCCAGAAACTTTGCTGAATTCTTTTATCAGATCTAGGAGCTTTCTGGAAGAGTCTTTAGGATTTTCTAGGTAAATGATCATATCATCAGCAAATAGCGACACTTTGATTTCCTCTTTACTGATTTGGATTCCTTTAATTTCTTTCTCGTGTATGATTGTTCTGGCTAGGACTTCCAGTACTATGTTGAAGAGGAGTGGTGAGAGTGGGCATCTTTGTCTTGTTCCAGTTCTCAGAGGAAATGCTTTCAACCTTTCCTCATTCAGTATTATGTTGGCTGTGGGTGTGTCATAGATGATTTTGATTACATTGAGACATGTCCCTTATATGCCAATTTTGCTGAGGGTTTTAATCATGAAGCGATGTTGGATTTTGTCAAATGCTTTTTCTTTTTTTTTTTTATTTTTCTTTTTATTTTTATTATACTTTAAGTTCTAGGGTACATGTGCATAACGTGCAGGTTTGTTACATATGTATACATGTGCCATGTTGGTGTGCTGCACCCATCAACTCGTCAGCTCCCATCAATTCATCATTTATATCAGGTATAACTCCCCAATGCAATCCCTCCCCCCTCTCCCATCCCCATGATAGGCCCCATTGTGTGATGTTCCCCTTCCCGAGTCCAAGTGAGCTCATTCTTCAGTTCCCACCTATGAGTGAGAACATGCGGTGTTTGGTTTTCTGTTCTTGTGATAGTTTGCTAAGAATGATGGTTTCCAGCTGCATCCATGTCCCTACAAAGGACGCAAACTCATCCTTTTTTATGGCTGCATAGTATTCCATGGTGTGTATGTGCCACATTTTCTTAATCCAGTCTGTCACTGATGGACATTTGGGTTGATTCCAAGTCTTTGCTATTGTGAATAGTGCCGCAATAAACATACGTGTGCATGTGTCTTTGTAGTAGCATAATTTATAATCCTTTGGGTATATACCCAGTAGTGGGATGGCTGGGTCATATGGTACATCTAGTTCTAGATCCTTGAGGAATTGCCATACTGTTTTGCATAATGGTTGAACTAGTTTACAATCCCACCAACAGTGTAAAAGTGTTCCTATTTCTCCACATCCTCTCCAACACCT
>NW_022323294.1:0-7886 GCF_002776525.5 Piliocolobus tephrosceles
AGGTGTTGGAGAGGATGTGGAGAAATAGGAACACTTTTACACTGTTGGTGGGATTGTAAACTAGTTCAACCATTATGCAAAACAGTATGGCAATTCCTCAAGGATCTAGAACTAGATGTACCATATGACCCAGCCATCCCACTACTGGGTATATACCCAAAGGATTATAAATTATGCTACTACAAAGACACATGCACACGTATGTTTATTGCGGCACTATTCACAATAGCAAAGACTTGGAATCAACCCAAATGTCCATCAGTGACAGACTGGATTAAGAAAATGTGGCACATACACACCATGGAATACTATGCAGCCATAAAAAAGGATGAGTTTGCGTCCTTTGTAGGGACATGGATGCAGCTGGAAACCATCATTCTTAGCAAACTATCACAAGAACAGAAAACCAAACACCGCATGTTCTCACTCATAGGTGGGAACTGAAGAATGAGCTCACTTGGACTCGGGAAGGGGAACATCACACAATGGGGCCTATCATGGGGATGGGAGAGGGGGGAGGGATTGCATTGGGGAGTTATACCTGATATAAATGATGAATTGATGGGAGCTGACGAGTTGATGGGTGCAGCACACCAACATGGCACATGTATACATATGTAACAAACCTGCACGTTATGCACATGTACCCTAGAACTTAAAGTATAATAAAAATAAAAAGAAAAATAAAAAAAAAAAAGAAAAAGCATTTGACAAAATCCAACATCGCTTCATGATTAAAACCCTCAGCAAAATTGGCATATAAGGGACATGTCTCAATGTAATCAAAATCATCTATGACACACCCACAGCCAACATAATACTGAATGAGGAAAGGTTGAAAGCATTTCCTCTGAGAACTGGAACAAGACAAAGATGCCCACTCTCACCACTCCTCTTCAACATAGTACTGGAAGTCCTAGCCAGAACAATCATACACGAGAAAGAAATTAAAGGAATCCAAATCAGTAAAGAGGAAATCAAAGTGTCGCTATTTGCTGATGATATGATCATTTACCTAGAAAATCCTAAAGACTCTTCCAGAAAGCTCCTAGATCTGATAAAAGAATTCAGCAAAGTTTCTGGACACAAAATTAATCTACACAAATCAGTAGTTCTTCTCTACACCGAAAGCAACCAAGCTGGGAATCAAATCAAGAACACAATCCATTTTACAATAGCTGCAAAAAGAATAAAATACTTAGGAATACACCTAACCAAGGAGGGGAAAGACCTCTACAAGGAAAACTACAAAATACTGCTGAAAGAAATCATAGATGACACAAACAAATGGAAACACATCCCATGCTCATGGATGGGTAGAATGAATATTATGAAAATGACCATATTGCCAAAAGCAGTCTACAAATTCAGTACAATTCCCATCAAAATACCACCATCATTCTTCACAGAATTAGAAAAAACAATTTTAAAATTAATATGGAACCAAGAAAGAGCCCACATAGCCAAAGCAAGACTAAGCAAAAAGACCAAACCTGGAGTCATCACATTACCTAATTTCAAACTATACTGTAAGGCTAAGGTCACCAAAACAGCATGGAACTATATAAAAATAGGCACAAAGACCAATGGAACAGAATGGAGAACCCAGAAATAAACCCAAATACTTACAGCCAACTGATCTTCAACAAAGCAAACAAAAACATAAAGTGGGGAAGGACACCCTATTCAACAAATGGTGCTGGGATAATTGGCAAGCCACATGTAGGAGAATTGAAACTGGATCCTCATCTCTCACCTTATACAAAAATCAACTCAAGATGGATCAAGGGCTTAAATCTAAGACCTAAAATTATAAAAATTCTGGAAGATAACATTGGAAAAACCCTTCTAGACATTGGCTTAGGCTTAGGTGAGGATTTTATGACCAAGAACCCAAAAGTAAATGCAATAAAAACAAAGATACGTAGCTGGGACTTTATTAAACTAAAGAGTTTTTGCACGGCAAAAGGAACAGTCAGCAGAGTAAACAGACAACCCACAGAGTGGGAGAAAATTTTTGCAATCTATGCGCCTGGCAAGGGACCAATGCCCGGAATCTACAACAAACTCAAACAAACTAGCAAAAAAAAAAAAAAAAAAAAAAAAAACCTAAAAAATCCATCAAAAAGTGGCCTAACAACTTGAAGAGACAGTTCTTGAAAGAAGATGTACAAATGGCCAGCAAACATCTGCAAAAATGTTCAACATCACTAATGATCAGGGGAATGCAAATCAAAACCACAATGCGATACCACCTTACTCCTGCAAGAATGACCATAATCATAAAATCAAAAGTAGATGTTGGCATAGATGTGGTGAAAAGGGAAAATTTTTACACTGTTTGTGGGAATGTAAACTAGTACAACTGCCATGGAAAATAGTGTGGAGATTCCTTAAAGAACTAAAAATAGAACTACCATTTGATCCAGAAATCACACTACTGGGCATATACCCAGAAAAAAAGAAGTCATTATATGACACTTGCACACGCATGTTTATAGCAGCACAATTCGCAACTGCAAAAACATGGAACCAACCCAAATGCCCATCAATCAAGTGGATAAACAGTAAGAGATATATATATATATTTGATGGAATACTATTCAGCCATAAAAAGGAATGAATTAATGGCATTCACAGCAACCTGGATGAGATTGGAGACTATTATTCTAAGTGAAGTAAACCAAACCAAACATCATGTTCTCACTCATAAGTGGGAGCTGAGCTATGAGGATGCAAAGGCATAAGAATGACACAATGGACTTTGGGGACTCAGGAGGAAAGGGTGGGAAGGGGGTGAGGGATAAAAGACTACAAATAGGGTACAGCATATACTGCCTGGGTGATGGGTGCAACAAAATCTCACACATCACCACTACAGAACTTACTCATGTAACCAAACACCACCTGTTCCCCCAATAATCTATGGAGATTAAAAAAAAAAAATTAAGGCCGGGCGCGGTAGCTCACGCCTGTAATCCCAGCACTTTGGGAGGCCGAGGCGGGCGGATCACAAGGTCAGGAGATTGAGACCATCCTGGCTAACACGTTGAAACCCCGTTCCTACTAAAAATACAAAAAATTAGCCGGGTGCGGTGGCGGGCGCCTGTACTCCCAGCTACAAGGGAGGCTGAGGGAGGAGAATGGCGTGAACCCGGGAGGCAGAGCTTGCAGTGAGCCGAGATTGCGCCACTGCACTCCAGCCTGGGCGACAGAGAGAGACTCCGTCTCAAAAAAATAAATAAATAAATAAATAAAATAATTTAAAAAAATCACCACTTTAATATACAGAATTTTTAACGAAAGTGACTGTCTCCAGGAGACTAAATACAAGACAAGTAGAGAAAGTGTTACAATTATGGGTCCTTTACCTGAGCTCTGTATTCAAAACCTGCCTTTGCTACTTATTAGTCATTTGCCACTAGGCAAGTTTCTTAATTTCACTTGGACCTAGTTTCCCAACTGTAAAATAGGAATAACAACAATAATACTCTTCTCACAGGGTAGTTGGAACCAACCAGTAAACAATGACTATCAATGCTCAGCTCCCTTGCTTCAACCAGGACAACTCCTGAGCTCCCAGTGGGATTGGCAGATTCCTCTATTGCAGTTGCATCTTATTTCAACTTCTTCTTCTGCCCAGCCCTGCTTCCCTCATTCCCTTGTAAATATTGTTCCCAAGAGCTCATCCTCATAAACCCCTGCATGCAAATCTCCATCTTGGGAAATCTGACCTAAGGCAGCTAGCATTCCCATCATAACTACTATTATTATTGTTGCTGTTTGTTCCAAGGTCCCAGATGCATGCAAGATTCATGGCTGTGTATGCACTGCAACAATATACATCCCTCAGTTCTTCAATTGAAGGACAACCCTGCAGACAGACTCACACTCCCCAAAGTGATGAGCCACTTGAATTGGTCAACCCAATCTAAAGTATTTCAATCTTCTTAGCACAGCTAGTGATGATGGCAGATGATGGGCAAGGATGAGCCACGATAACAGAAAGGAGACTTTCAAATGATGAAAGTTCCCCAATGCAGCCTAGGCTAAATCAATAGAATAGAATCAAAAGTGAAATTTGGCTGGGCACGGTGGCTTATGCCTGTAATCCCAGGACTTTAGGAGGCTGAAGCAGGCAGATCACTTGAAGTCAGGAGTTCAAGACCAGCCTGGCCAACATGGTGAAACCCCATCTCTACTAAAAATATACATATATTCTCTATAGGCAAATATATACAACATGACATGCTTCCTTTAAAAACACTCAGGGATATTTTTAGTAAATTTACCCATAGCCATCCTGTTTTGTGAATTTCTCCTAAAACTATATGTGTTCACTCTTCCCATCAAGTTAAAACTTGGGTCTTTAAGAACAATAATAAAAGAGGTCTCAACAGTAGCAGTCAACCTGTCAAGAAATATTTCTCTTTAAAACTGAGATGTCAACTTTTCCTTTATGCATACAGACTTAATTATCTGATTACTACAGTTTCCAGAATTACTCTAGTTTTCTAGAATAGTGGCTATTAGGGTGCAAATAGTAGGTACTGAGAAAAGTTGTCCAAAAGAAATGAATGCCATTTTGTGACTTCTAGGAATATACCACTTGCAGTGAACCAATTCCAAATGTGGAAAGCATGCTTCCACTTAAAATTTTTGTCTCATAGGTACTTACAAAATACACTCATGTTTAAACTACTTATGTACAAAGGAAATGCATTACAATGTAGAGATAGAAAAGAAATTCAATTAAGCCAGCTCTGCTAAACTTGAATTCACCAAAATGGAAACCTAGCTCATAAATTGTATCTTCCCTTCAAGTGAATCAAACCTATTTTAGCCCAGTTCAAGTTCCTCTGTAGAGATCAAGAAGGCATGGCTACAGGCATCCAGTGACCCCAGAGAGTTCATTTTCTGGGCTCCTAGGGACCTAGTAGAGGTAACAAATGTCCCATGACCTTGAAGGCCACTGGGAATAGTGACACAACTGGATTAGAAGATGCAGTGCTGAGCTGGAGGCCATCAGAGGCACAGGCAGGACACTGGATACCTTAGGTAGAAAGCAAATCAGAATTTGATGTGACTCAAAGTTGAGAGGGAAGGCACGCAACACAGTAGACAGAGCGGCACACAATAATATTTGATATCCAACATGGAAAAACCAACCAATAAAGAGAATGAATCTTAAATAACTTGTTTGCAACTTTACCAAAAAACAGCTAAAAATCTTTATTTCTATAACACCTCTTTATCTGATGAGTACAGAACAATTAACACTTACAGCTAATTAGTCCTCACAGTTTGAAGTTTCATATAATTAAGATTTTCCAGGGATGCTATTCATGAGTCATAGATGAGACACTGAAGGAATCTTTTTTAAAAGGAAAAAACATTTATAAATATAATCAGGTCATTTCAGTCCACTGCCTGGTGGAGGGAATGTGGTCGGCCTAGAATTGTCGTGAGTGCTCTCAGCACTGGCAGGCCCTAGAGCTGGGAAGAAAAACCTCCTGATCCTCCCTCATGTGGCAGTAGCCATTGGGAGCTCTTTAGGGAGAGGCATTCAGAGCCCAAGGTCCATCTTAGTGGGGAAAAATACTGTGATCAATTACAACATCCAGCACCGACAGAGAATCAGAACAAATACTTGACAACAAACTTGCCCTAAGAGGTTCCACTAGAGAGGGCTGTCCAGGAATTGACAATCTCTGCATGCTGCCAGCCTGCCAACTAGAGCAGGTTGGACAGTTCCACATCTCCCTAACCAGGCCGAGAAAGAGGGCCAGAACAACATTAACGTATAGAAGCGAAGCACTGGGTGAGAAGTGTCCAGCCTATGTTGTGGCCTGGGAGGGTTTTCAGTCCCCTTCAGTGGTCTCATTCCTTCCTACATAGTTAGAAGACTTTTAGTAAAATTGAAAGCCAGGAAAATTGATCCTTACTAGCAATAGAAAGGTTGCTTGTGTTGTGGATGTTCCTGTTGCAATGGAGGGCCTGAGGAAGCTGCTGACTCCAAGAACCTGTATTGCCCATTCCAAACTTGATGGCTTAAGGCAACACACGTGTTCTCTTATAGTTTACACTTCTGGAGGTCAGGAGTCCAAAATCAACTTCACTGGGCTGAAAAAAATCAAGGTGTTAGCGGGGCCACACTCCCTCCAGAGGCTTTAGGAAAGAATCCCTTTCCAGCTGCTAGATTACATTCCTTGCTTTCCTTAGCTCAACGCCCCTTTGTCCATCTTCAAAGCCAGCAGAGTAGCATCCTGTTTCAGCCTTCACATTGTCTACTTCTGGTCCAATTTCTCTCTGCCTCCCCCTTCCAAGAATACTTATGATTACATTTAGGGCCCACCTAGAGAATCCAGAATAAACTTCCCCATCTCAATATCCATAATCACAGCTGCAAAATCCATTTTTCCCTATAAAGTTATATTCATAGTTTCCAGGAATTAAGATCTGGATGTCTTTGGGGGCCATTATTTAGCATATCTCAGCCAAGAACAATGACTCCCCCAGCCTTTACCCCGCTGGGGAAATAAAAGTGGGCATGTGGAGAAAGGGAGAACATAGGAAAGCAAAGAAGGAAGGCTATGAGGACGGGGAGGGAATCAGCCTGCAATTGGGTCTGAAGGGCTGCAAAGAGCAAACAACGTCAGACATCCTCCTCTGGACTCCAGATTGTCCTCTTTCTGTAATGTTGTGCACTCACATGCCTTTCTAGACATGACAATGCTCATTGGTGAGGCTTGAATCCATTTTTCTTGTCTAAATTATATGTATTAATTTTTCCTAATTATAATACCAGTATTTATTCATGGCAGAAATTTTGGCAACTACAGGAAATAAAAATCACCCGATACCACACCTGTTAATAATGTGGCATATTCCCAAGCTATCTGAGCCCATCTTTCTTGAATTAAGTCCTTGGAACATTTTGGGTTCAGCACTGCCAAGAAATCCTTACTTAGAAAGGCTGCTCAGTGAAATAAAAGAGGACACAAACAAATGGAAGAACATACCATGCTCATGGATAGCAAGAATCAATATCATGAAAATGGCCATACTGCCCAAGGTTATTTATAGATTCAATGCCATCCCCATCAAGCTACCAATGAGTTTCTTCACAGAATTGGAAAAAACTGCTTTAAAGTTCATATGGAACCAAAAAAGAGCCCACATTGCCAAGACAATCCTAAGTCAAAAGGACAAAGCTGGAGGCGTCACGCTACCTGACTTCAAACTATACTACAAGGCTACAGTAACCAAAACAGCATGGTACTGGTACCAAAACAGAGATATAGAGCAATGGAACAGAACAGAGTCCTCAGAAATAATACCACACATCTACAGCCACTGATCTTTGACAAACCTGAGAGAAACAAGAAATGGGGAAAGGATTCCCTATTTAATAAATGGTGCTGGGAAAATTGGCTAGCCATAAGTAGAAAGCTGAAACTGGATCCTTTCCTTATTCCTTATACGAAGATTAATTCAAGATGGATTAGAGACTTAAATGTTAGACCTAATACCATGAAAACCCTAGAAGAAAATCTAGGTAGTAACATTCAGGACATAGGCATGGGCAAGGACTTCATGTCTAAAACACCAAAAGCAACAGCAGCAAAAGCCAAAATCGACACATGGGATCTAATTAAACTAAAGAGCTTCTGCACAGCAAAAGAAACTACCATCAGAGTGAATAGGCAACCTACAGAATGGGAGAAAATTTTTGCAATCTACTCATCTGACAAAGGGCTAATATCCAGAATCTACAAAGAACTCAAACAAATATACAAGAAAAAAACAAACAACCCCATCAAAAAGTGGGCAAAGGACATGAACAGACCTTTCTCAAAAGAAGACATTCATACAGCCAACAGACA
>NW_022323295.1:0-1388 GCF_002776525.5 Piliocolobus tephrosceles
TTCTTCCGAGGACAGCCTCCCATAGGAAGCTGCCTGAAACTGCTTGGATGCAGCATCTTGGAAGAGAGGAGAGTGGGGGTGGATGCAGCATCTTGGAAGAGAGGAGAGTGGGGGTGCTGTTTTCAGTGCAGATTTGACAGGTGAAGTTGGGGCGAGGGTGCACTGAGGGAGGAAAGGAGTGCAGGCAAAGTCAGGGCCAGCGGCCAGGGTGAATCCAGGGAAGTGGGTGCCTGTGTGCACAGTGGGTGTTGCTTGGAGGCTGGGGAGTGAGTGGGAGTACGGCCTTGTGTACTAGACTGAGGCATTTGCACTTAATGGAGTAAACATGGAAGATTCGATTTCAATGTCTGAGGAGGAGCTTAATGACTCAGAGCTGGACTTCAGGAGATTAATCTTTGGTGAGGAGGTAAGAAGCGAGGGACAGCCGGGCACGGTGGCTCACGCCTGTAATCCTAGCACTTTGGGAGGCCGAGGCGGGTGGATCATCTGAGGTCAGGGGTTCGAGACCAGCCTGGCCAACATGGAGAAACCCCGTCTCTACTAAAAATACAAAAATTAGCCGGGTGTGGTGGCACATGCCTGTAATCCCAGCTACTTGGGAGGCTAAGGCAGGAAAATCGCGTGATCCTGGGAGGCGGAAGTTGCAGTGAGCTGAAACCGTGCCACTGCACTCCAACCGAGATCACACCATTGCACCCCAACCTGGGCAACAGAGTGAGACTCTGTCTCAATTAAAAAAAAAAAAAAAAAAAAAGAAGAAGCGAGGGACACGTTGGGACACTGTTGTGAGGGTCCTAGTATTAGATGACGTGGACCTGACTTGGACAGGGGCAGTGAGGTAAGGAAAGAAGTGCACGGGAGAGAAAGTTCTGCCAGGTGAGGGGGAGTGATTCTTCTCTGTCGCTGAGGTCTGTCCCTGCCTGGCCATCTGCCTGTCACTGTTCAACCGATCTCCCTCTGCCTGGCCACAACCGAAGCTTCCCCACGGTGTGTTCTCCCACGGCTTCTTTGTACTCTCCCATCCACTTCTTCCCTCTTTTTCTACTTCTCTTGCCCAGGAGGAAGGAGAGGATCCAGCGGAAGAGACGGAGAGAAACACAACGCTGTACCCACGAAAGGCAGTGCCAGGGTGGGCAGTGGAAAGAGACTTCCAGAGAGGGTGGCTGGCGGTGCCAAACGCCACAGAAGTGAGTGAGGCTGGCACTGAAGGAGATCTGGGGGACTCAGGATTGGGACTAGGGTGAGACCTTCGTTACCTCATCCCAATCCTGGCCTCGGGGGGAACTGGTGACCTCAGAGAAAGCATTAGTTTACAACAGGCTGGACCAAGTGTGGGACTGTTTCTTCCGAGGACAGCCTCCCATAGGAAGCTGCCTGAAACTGCTTGG
>NW_022323296.1:0-1388 GCF_002776525.5 Piliocolobus tephrosceles
CCAAGCAGTTTCAGGCAGCTTCCTATGGGAGGCTGTCCTCGGAAGAAACAGTCCCACACTTGGTCCAGCCTGTTGTAAACTAATGCTTTCTCTGAGGTCACCAGTTCCCCCCGAGGCCAGGATTGGGATGAGGTAACGAAGGTCTCACCCTAGTCCCAATCCTGAGTCCCCCAGATCTCCTTCAGTGCCAGCCTCACTCACTTCTGTGGCGTTTGGCACCGCCAGCCACCCTCTCTGGAAGTCTCTTTCCACTGCCCACCCTGGCACTGCCTTTCGTGGGTACAGCGTTGTGTTTCTCTCCGTCTCTTCCGCTGGATCCTCTCCTTCCTCCTGGGCAAGAGAAGTAGAAAAAGAGGGAAGAAGTGGATGGGAGAGTACAAAGAAGCCGTGGGAGAACACACCGTGGGGAAGCTTCGGTTGTGGCCAGGCAGAGGGAGATCGGTTGAACAGTGACAGGCAGATGGCCAGGCAGGGACAGACCTCAGCGACAGAGAAGAATCACTCCCCCTCACCTGGCAGAACTTTCTCTCCCGTGCACTTCTTTCCTTACCTCACTGCCCCTGTCCAAGTCAGGTCCACGTCATCTAATACTAGGACCCTCACAACAGTGTCCCAACGTGTCCCTCGCTTCTTCTTTTTTTTTTTTTTTTTTTTTAATTGAGACAGAGTCTCACTCTGTTGCCCAGGTTGGGGTGCAATGGTGTGATCTCGGTTGGAGTGCAGTGGCACGGTTTCAGCTCACTGCAACTTCCGCCTCCCAGGATCACGCGATTTTCCTGCCTTAGCCTCCCAAGTAGCTGGGATTACAGGCATGTGCCACCACACCCGGCTAATTTTTGTATTTTTAGTAGAGACGGGGTTTCTCCATGTTGGCCAGGCTGGTCTCGAACCCCTGACCTCAGATGATCCACCCGCCTCGGCCTCCCAAAGTGCTAGGATTACAGGCGTGAGCCACCGTGCCCGGCTGTCCCTCGCTTCTTACCTCCTCACCAAAGATTAATCTCCTGAAGTCCAGCTCTGAGTCATTAAGCTCCTCCTCAGACATTGAAATCGAATCTTCCATGTTTACTCCATTAAGTGCAAATGCCTCAGTCTAGTACACAAGGCCGTACTCCCACTCACTCCCCAGCCTCCAAGCAACACCCACTGTGCACACAGGCACCCACTTCCCTGGATTCACCCTGGCCGCTGGCCCTGACTTTGCCTGCACTCCTTTCCTCCCTCAGTGCACCCTCGCCCCAACTTCACCTGTCAAATCTGCACTGAAAACAGCACCCCCACTCTCCTCTCTTCCAAGATGCTGCATCCACCCCCACTCTCCTCTCTTCCAAGATGCTGCATCCAAGCAGTTTCAGGCAGCTTCCTATGGGAGGCTGTCCTCGGAAGAA
>NW_022323297.1:0-8273 GCF_002776525.5 Piliocolobus tephrosceles
GAACCTCATTGTTCTCCAGAGCAGCCTCTCACCCTGACCCCTTCCCAGAGGCCAATCCATGGTGTGTGGGTGGATGGGGATGGAGGTGAGATAGAGAGCTGGGCTTTAGTGCGCACACCCTTAGGAAGGCTAGATGTCTATTCTGCCCCCAAGCCCCATCAGGCCCCAGCTCGCCACTCCAAATCCCTCCTGGCATGAGCAAGGAAGTGCCCTAAGGATGACACACCAGCTACACCCTCCTGCCCCGGAGGACCTAGCTTTCAGCATAGGCCACCTGGCCACCAGTTCCACAGCCCTGCTATAGTCCACTACTCTTCCTTTCTTCTGTGAGGTCCTCCTCGTGCCACTCCCCTCCCTTCTGCTCCTTCAGCTCCACGCTGCCCTCCTGCTGCCACTGGCCCCAGAGCCCACACAGCCTCCTCAGCAGCCCGTGAAGGTTGGCTTGGAACCCGGAGGAGTAGACAAGGGGGTCGACATAGGAGTTCAGGGTGCTGAGAAGCATCACGTAGGTCCTCCACATCGTGCTTTCACCCTGAACAAAGCCCATGACATGGGACATGTGCAAAGGCCCAAAGCAGACAAGAAAGTTGAGCAGTGTGGCTGCCACCAACCCCGCCACCCTTCTCTGCCAGCGGTGGCTGCCCCGCCTGCCGAGGATCCACACCAGGCGGCTGTAGCAGCAGTTGGTGATGATCAAGGGGACCACAAAGAGGGCCACGACCATCTCCAGCCACACAGGCAGGAGGATGACCAGCTGGTCCTCCTGGAACTCCATGAAGCAGGTCTCAATGGTATTCTGCCTATGGGAGGAGTTCCTTGAGAATTCCATGACGCAGACCACGCTGCAGTGAGCAGAAGACAGCAGCCAGCAGGCCACATTCACCAGACGCCCCTGTCCCAGCCTCGGCCGGGTCTTGTACCATAGTGGGTGGGCCACGCTCAGGAAGCGCCCAATGCTCATGGCTGTCAGGAAGAGGGCGGTGAGATAGACGGCAGTGAAGAAGATGAATCCTGAGAGCGGGCAGAGGATGAAAGGCAGGGGCCAGTGCATGCCACTGGCCGCCTCCACCATGCGAAAGGGAGGAACAGCAGCAGGAGCAGGTCGGAGGCGGTCAGGTTGAGCAGGAGCACGTCCACAGCCACCGGGCGGCACTGCAGCTTGCCCACGAAGACCACCAGGGCCAGCAGGTTGAGGGGGAGCCCCACCAGGAAGGTGAGAAGGTACACAGAAAAGGCGAGCCAGTGATTGCAGGAGAAGTAGGACTTGTTGGGGCCTGCACCCATGGTGGTGGCCACCGGTGAGAGAGAGTGACATGGAGTTGGTAGCGGGGGGCCTTCCTGCCCCTGGCCAGCAGCATCTCACCCAAAAGGGCACGTGGTCACTACATCCACCCTTCTTATCTCTGAGTGTCTTCCAGGCGGGGTCAGCCTGCCTGTCTTCCTGAACATGCCCTGTCCCCTGTCTCTTCCCCAGCAGAGAAGCACCAAGATGCTCCTCCACCCAGCCCTTCGGACCCAGGCTCACCTGCTTCTTTGAGACCCAAATGCTCCGCCGCACAGCACCTTGCTGTCTCTCCAGACCTAGAGGGGTTGGCTATTTGTCCGGCAGAACTGATAAAGACCTGGCCGTGCCCATGATGTCACTCACTGCGCAGTGGCACAAAGATGCCTTGAGCTCCATTGCCAGGGCTGGTCAGTATGCAAAAAGGGGAACAAATTCCATGACTGCGTGCCTCCCTCCTCATGCAGCCTCAGCTGGGATGCTCTAAATAGGCCTCAGCTGACGTCTTCTTCCCCTCCCCTTTCCTCCACTTGAATTCTGTCTGCTTCTCTAGAATGGCACTTATCTAGTTTGCCTTGTAAGGGCACAAAGCATGAGGCAGTGACAGACTGGACTCTGTGAGGTCTGTTCCTTCCTGACTTTGTGATTTGGGGGAAGTGATGTGTCTCTGCTTTCTCCCCTACAGAGCAGGGATCGTCATAGTACCTGTATCATATTTCAAAGCATGAACACATGTAGATTAAAACATATATACAGGTAGATTAAAATGTTAATAATATAGGTCAATTGCTTTTTGGAAATACTTATTTTAGATTCGGGAGCACATGTACAGGTTTGTTATATGGGCTTATTGCATAATACTGAGGTTTGGGCTTCTATTGAACCCATTATCAAAATTGTGAACTTGGTACCCAACAGGTAGTTTTCCCACCCTTGTCCTCCACCCTCCCTACCCCGCTTTGGAGTCCCCATTGTCTATGGTTTCCATCTTTAATGTTTGTGTGTATCCATTGTTTACCTCCCACTTAAAAGTGAGAACCAAGTGTTCGATTTTCTGTTTCTGTGTTAATTCACTTAGGATCATTCACTTAGGCCTCTAGCTGCATTTATGTTGCAGCAAAGGACATGATTTCATTCTTTTTCATAGCTGCATAGTATTTCATGCTGTATACATACCATTTTTTCTTTATCCAGTCTACCATTGATGGACACCTAGGTTGATTCCATCACTTTGCTACTGTGAATAGTGCTGTGACAAACATATGCATGCAGGTGACTTTTTGGTAGGATGATTTCGTTTTGTGAAAAATGACATTGATAATTTGGTAGGAATTGGGTGGAATCTGCAGATTGCTTTGAGCAGTATGGACATTTTAATGATATTGATTTTTCTGATCCATGAACATGGAATGTTTTTCATTTGTTTGTGTTTTTTAGTTCTCCTTGTAGAGATCTTTCACTTTCACTTCCTTGGTTAGAGGTATTCCTAGGTATTTTATTTTTTGTGTATGGCTATTGTAATTGGGATTGTGTTCTTTATTTGGCTTTCAGCTTGACAATTGTTGGCATATGGTAATGCTACTGATTTTTATACTCTGATTTTGTATCCTGAAACTGCCAGTCTCATTTATCAGGTCTAGGAGTATTTTGGAGGAATCTGTAGGGTTTTCTAGGTATAGAATCATGTCATCAGTCAACAGAGATAATTTGACTTTCTTTTCCTATTTGGATACCTTTTATTCCTTTCTTCTGCCTGATTGCTCTGGCTAAGACTTCCACTACTATGTTGAATAGGAGTAGTGAGAGTAGACATCCTTGTCTTGTTCCATTTCTTAGGGAGAATGCTTCCAACGTTTGCACATTCAGTATGATGTTGGCTGTGAGTTTGCCCTGGATGGCTCTTATTATTTTGAGGTATGTTCCCTCGATGCCTAGTTTTTTGAGGGTTTTTATCATGAAGGATGTTGGATTTTATTATACTTTTTTTCTTCATCTATTGAGATGATCATATAATGTTTGTTTTTAATTTTGTTTATGTGGTGAGTCACATTTATTGATTTGCATATATTGAACCATCTTTACATCCCAGGAATAAAACCCACTTGATCATGCTGAATTATGATTTTGTCATGCTGCTGGATTTGGTTTGCTAGTATGTTGTTGAGGATTTTTGGATCTATGTTCATCGGGCTATTGGCCTATAGTTTTCTTTTTTCACTGTGTCCTGCCAGATTCCAATATCAGAATGAGACTGTTTTTGTAGAATGAGTTAGGGAGGAATCTCTCCTCCTCAATTTTCTGGTATAGTTTCAGTAGGATTTGTACCATTTCTTCTTTGCAGGTCTGGTAGAGTTTGGCTGTGAATCCATCTGGTCAAGGGCTTTTTAAAGTTGGTAGATATTTTATTACTCATTCAATTTTGTAACTCAATATTGGTCTGTTCAGGGTTTTAATTTCTTTCTGGTTCAATCTTGGTTGTGTGTTTCCAGGAATTTATTTGTTTCCTCTCGATTTTCTGGTTCATGTGAATATAGATGTTCATCGCAGTCTCTAAGGATCTTTTGTGTTTCTGTGGAATTAGTTGTAATGTTGCCTGTGTTATTTCTGATTTGCTTTTTTGGAGGATTTTTTTTAATCTAGCTTGCAGCCTATAAATCTTGTTTATTATTTCAAATAACCAATTTGTCATTTCATTGATCCTTTGAATGGCTTATTGGTCACAATTTCATTTAGCTCTACTCTGATTTTAGTTATTTATTTTCTTCTACTAGCTTTGGATTTAGTTTGGTCTTGTTTTTCCAGTTTCTTTGGGTGTAATGTTAGGTTATTAATTTGAGAGCTTTCTAACTTCTTGATGTAGGCATTTAGTGATATAAACTTTCCTCTTAAAACTGCTTTTGCTGTATCCCAGAGGTTTTGGTATCTTGTGCCTCTATTTTCAGTTGTTTCAAAGCATTTTTTGACTTCTGCCTTAATTATTTGACTTCTTCCTTAATGACTTACCCCAAAGTCATTCAGGAAATAGTTGTTTAGTTTCCATGTATTTGTGTGATTTTGAGAATTCCTTTTGGTATTGATTTCTATTTTTATTCCACTGTGGTCTGAGAAGATGGTTGGTATGATTTTCATTTCTTTAAATTTATGGAGATTTGCTTTGTGACTAAGCATTGGGTCACTCTTAGAGTATGTTCTGTGTGCAGATGAGAAGAACGTATATTTTGTGGTCGTTGGGTGGAGTATTCTGTAGATGTCTATTAGGTCCATTTGATCACGCGTCGAATTTAAGTCCACAATTTCTTTGTTAGTTTTTTGCCTCAATGATCTGTCTAATGCTGTCAATGGCTGCTGAAGTGTGGCTGTCCATCTCTTTTCTTAGGTATAGTAGTAATTGTTTTATAAATCTAGGTACTCCAGTGTTGGGTGCTTATATATACAGGATGTTAAATCTTCTGGTTTAATTGAACCCTTTATCATTAGGAAGTGCCCTTATTTGTGCTTTTTTACTCTTGTTGGTTTAAAGTCTGTTTTATCTCATACAACAATCCTTTGTTTTCCATTTGCATGAAAGACCTTTCTCCATCCTTTTGAGGGTTTGGGTGTCGTTATATGTGAGATGGGTCTCTTTAAGACAGCAGAAGGTAGGGTCTCATTTTTTTATCCAGTTTTCCATGCTATGTCTCTTAAGTGGAGTGTTTAGGCCATTTATATTCAAGGTTAATATGTGAGGTTTTTGTTCCGGTTGTGATTTATCATAGTGTTGTTAGTTACTTTGTAGTCTTGATTGTGTAGTTGCTTTATAGGGTCTGTGGGCCTTGTACTTACGTTTGCTTTTGTGGTAGCGAGTATCATTCTTTTGTTTTCACGTTTAGAGCTGCTTTGAGCATTTCTTATAGGACCAGTCTGGTGGTGATGAATTCTCTTAGCATTTGATTGTCAGGGAAAAGAGTTTTTTTCTCCTTTGTGATGCTTACTTTGGTAGGATATGAAATTCTTGGCTGGCATTTTTTC
This sequence comes from Piliocolobus tephrosceles, assembly GCF_002776525.5. Lineage (NCBI taxonomy): Eukaryota > Metazoa > Chordata > Mammalia > Primates > Cercopithecidae > Piliocolobus > Piliocolobus tephrosceles. The sequence continues at coordinate 5,291 of NW_022323297.1, forward strand.
TTTAAGAAGCCTAGAAGGCTGGGAGCAGTGGCTTACGCCTGTAATCCCAGCACTTTGGGAGGCTGAGGCGGGTGGATCACAAGGTCAGGAGTTTGAGACCAGCCTGGCCAATATGGTGAAATCCTGTCTCTACTAAAAATAAAAAAAAAAATAAAAAAAAAATTAGCTGGACATGGTGGTGCATGCCTGTAATCCCAGCTACTTGGGAGGTTGAGGCAGGAGAATTGCTTGAACCCAGAGGCAGAGGTTGCAGTGAGCCGAGATCACGCCGCTGTACTCCAGCCTGGGTGACAGAGCAAGACTCCATCAAAAAAATGAAGCCTAAAAATGGCACCCAATCTCTTCTGAATTGTAAGGCTTCTGCTGAGAAGCCTACTGTTATTCTCAGTGGACTCCCTTTATAGGTAATTTGGCTCTTTTCTCTAGCTTCCTTAAAGATATTTTTCTTCCATGTAGTCTCATGACTATGTGCCTTGGGGATGGTCATTTTGTATAGTCCCTCTCAGGCATTCCCTGAATTTCTTATGTCTGCATGTTGACCTCTTTAGCAAGATTGGGGACATTTTCCTGAATTATACCTTAAGATGCATTTTCCAAGTTGCTTATTTTTTCTTCTTCTCTGTCAGGAATGCCAATAAGTCATTCCAGGACTGGCGGAAGGATGGGGAGGAGGAAGGCAAGGGACAGGAGCAACCTCCGCTGGCCGGCACTGGAGGACCCAGGCAGTGGCCTCAACTCCAAGGACTCTTCCCGGTGTGCGTGGCTGGAAATATTAGGTGTCCCTCCCTGAGGCACAGGGGATTCAGCCCCAGCTGGCTACACAGCATCCTTTCCTCAACCCTGGGAATCCTGTAGGCTGTTCAGCTCCCCGGTGGGGTCACTTGGGCCTCCCAGGAGGACCTAAGGAAGATTTCTAACCTCTCTGGACGCTCTCTCCGGTGTGCCCACACCTGCCAGTGAGAAGCCAGCTCTGCTTTATGATTCTGTCTGTGTCTCTCACTGTGTCCATGTCTCTGTCTGTCTGTCTCTGTTTCCTCCCTCAGAATGACAACACAACCTCTCCACATCTGTTTTCTCAGGCATGTGTGGGTCACCTGACCACTCTGCCCCTTCCGAGTTCCAGGTCCCCCATCATCAGCCTCTCTCTGTGTGGCCTGGCAGCTCCAGTTACCAGGCTTCAGCGGGGACAGCAAGAGGGTCTCAGGCTATCACCACCTCCCTCCAAAGATGCCATCTCCCTCCCTCTCCCGTTCTCTGACAGCCCCTTTCCCTTGGCTTCTGAGATGTGTGGAAAATGCTCACCCCCACTCCCACGATCGCTCACACCCTGATGGCTTTTCGTCTTCACCTCCCCTGGGCTTTTGCTTATACAGACTGGTCTGAGCTGGGCAACGGCTGGGGACAGCAAAGCCCATGAAGCTGCCTCTGATTCCCTCTTATAAACCCTGGGAGAGGAGTGAGACTCCAGCTCTTCATGGGTCTCTTTCAACTGTGGAGTTTTCAGCTTTTCTGTTCTCTGCCTTGGGGTGGCAGTGCCCATTCTGAAGTTGCAGGATTCCACAGCAGCTTTGTCCCCTTTCTGAGCCATGAAGACCCCTACTTGCATCAACTTCTTTGCAGCCACCAGGGCTGAGTGCCCCGGGGATGGACAGGTGAGCCATGGGACAGAAAGACAGCTCATGGCTTCAACTCTCCACAGAGTCCCTCTCCTCCCACCTGAAATCCAGTTCTCCACACACAGCCCGTCCTCATTCTTCCAGCACGCTTAACCCCAGGGAGGAAGCAGATATTTAAAGACCGTGGTGTCGAACTCCCCAACGTTCTGAGCCCAGCTGTCTGCATGCAATAGGTGTTCAACAAATGCTTCTGAAATGCTGCCGACAGCATGCAAACAGGGGCTGGCGAGTCTCAGGTTGGGGAGGAGGTCCTGACTGGCTATTTCTCATGGGCCACCACTCGGGGACCATGAAAACTTCCCGAATGGCCACACTTTGATGAATACAGCTCTGAGGAACATCTTTCTGACTTTGCAGAAACCTGAAGTTCATTGTGCTGACTAATTATCTTTTTAATTTTTTCCAAGAGGACTTTTTTACTGGGAAAAGGTTGAACCCACACAAATAGCCAATATGCTTTGCATTTAGTTCTGTTTCTTATCATGGCCTGTTTACATTTGTCCTGCTCAGATGGCCTCATCTGACTTGGGACATTTGACTCGGTTAGGTGACCACAGGTGACACAAAGCTGGTGACAAGCAGAGTGGCTTAGGGGCATGGGTGTCAGAGCCCACTGACACCAGCTTCTGGTCCCACTTCAATCACCCACCAGCTATGGGATCTCAGGTAGGAGATGTCACTTCTCTGGGTCACTCCCTCATCTGAAACTGGGGATAATGTTGGTACCTACCACAGGGCTATTGAGAGATAGAAGGAGATGATGTGTCAGGCTGAGTCCTTTAGACAGGGCAGCTGTTATTTTCATCCCTGCAAGCCAGATCCTCTCCCAGCATCCAGGCATCCGGTGTTTGGCCCTTTTCCCCTGGAGTCTGGTGTTTTCTCCTTCCATCCACCAGTCCCACCCGGCCCAAGCACACCACCAGAACAAAACCGGAGAGAAGGAAACACTGCTCTCTTTTGCTGGCTTCCACATTTATTTGGGTAATTTTTCTTCTGTCATTGTTCATAAATGTCTCTCATGATCCGAATTTATTGAGCGATTGGAACTTTCTGGAAAAGGCACTGTGGGAGCAGAATGCGGCCTCATTCTTGGAGCCCTGTCTCCCCCACTCCTGACTCGCTGGTTGGGAGCAGCCCTGAGGATAGGATTCTCCCCTCTCCTGCCCCTGCCACTCACTGGGCAGCCCCCTCAGACCCTGGGCACTGCTCTTAGCTCCTCTGCCACCCTCAAAAAAGCACAAGAGCTGCCTGCTGCTACAAGAACCTCATTGTTCTCCAGAGCAGCCTCTCACCCTGACCCCTTCCCA
>NW_022323298.1:0-8937 GCF_002776525.5 Piliocolobus tephrosceles
CCTCTTGCTTTCCCTCTTTGCTTCCTTCCTTTGTTCTTTTGAGTAATTCCTTACTTTCAGGCACTATAGGATACTCTGTGCTCATCTTCAGTATTTCCTGCCCCAGTCCTAGAATCAGCCATTTCTCCAAGGATCCCTGATTCTTTTTATTGGAGAATGGTAATAGAATCCAAAATATGCATGCAGGAAGTGTTCTTTGCTACTGGGGTGTCATTGTTTCTAGGCCTTCTCACCTGATAGAGCCAGGAAATCTATGTGTATATAATAATGTGTATATACACATATTTATAAATGTTTTTATATATATTAATGACTTGCCACTTCTTGCTTCCATTTTGTAGTCTAGCAAATCAAAATGCCCTAATCTCGCCTTAATCTTATCTCGCTGGTTCTCACCTCTGGACCCTTGTTTATGCTGTTACCCTGCTTTGCCTCCTCCAGGAAGCTTTCCCTGTCATCTCTAGTCTGTGTTATGTCACCTTTATCTGTGCTTCCATGTCACGTGTTCATTTCTTTATCACTGCACTATTGTGGAATATTTGAATGACACTTTTTCTCTCTCCTCAATAGAATATGAGTTCCTTGTGTGAAAGGACTGGGTCTTATCAATTATGATACAATCAGCACTTGTCTCAGGGTGTATATGTTCACCATCTTTCACAAAGGAAGGTGAATATACACTGTATAAGTACAACTAGAATTTGTTAATGAATCAACTTCTTCAAATGAGGAATTCTATTACTTTCTATTGAATATTTACTATATTTAATAACTGAGCTGGAGGATTGTTTTGGCATTGTTTAACTGGAATTTAGTTGGATAATTGGGACTTTCAATATAAGTAGAGGCAATGGGAAATTAAAGTTAGTCTCAAAGGAAATGGAATTTGTTGGATGGTATTCCATTTTCCCTCCTCATTATGTCCTGCTACACACCTAGTTAATAGACAAACAACAACAAAAAAACCCAATTGCTTACTGACCTCAGTAGTGAACTCCAAATACCACCCTCTCCTATGCAAGGTCTTTGAGAGGCCTTTGCCTAAAAGCTATTAATTAAAAATATAGTCCTACCCTTTTTCCACAAACTCTCAGATTTTGGCCTTCCAAGTGGTCCCACTTTGTCCTTGCCTTTTGCTTTCATCTTCATAGAAATAGAGCTTAGCCTTTTTTCTTTAAGTTCTGCAAAGATTAATTCCAATTAATGCAGTAATATTCACTTATCTTCCATGCTTAATGTTGACTAGATAAAATTGGGGACAGCTGTGCCCAGTCATTTTTAGTTGGAAAAATTCTAATCTGAGCCTCCATCATCAAGGTGAAGATGGCTGTGCAATTATTTACTTTAATGACAAGCCTAGGGCTGAGCTGGGTCAGGAATTTTGGTACCTGCCTGCTTTATCACAACCTTGGGCAGTAATCCTCTCTTAACGTGCTAGCGTGAATTTCCCCTCAAGTTAACTTTACATGATGATATTTTTTTCAAATCAAAACATGTTGAAGCTATTTTAACTCTGGTGCTTATATCTCTAGGATGATATAAAATTCTAATAATATTGAGAAGAGTATTTTGAAAACCTGTTTCAATTTTTATTTTTTTAATTTCCATGGGTTTTGGGGGAACAGGTGGTATTTGTTTACATGGGTAAGTTCTTTAGTGAAAACCTGTTTTTTAAAGAAGAGTTTAATCTTTTGTTTTATTCATGTGACCAATTTATAATACAAAAGACTTGAGCTATCAGATGATACCAATAGATTTTGCTCTAACAGCTCTCTGCGTAGACCTTCCTTTGTAAGAACTGGTGACAGAAGATCACTATGTAGGAATTAATAGTATCAATGAGCAAGAATCATTTTATGCTTATTTTTAGTAGAATCAAGAGAACTCCCTTCTGAAGCGTTCACAGATTTGTAAATTACGTACCAAAATCAGCAAGATTTTGAGAATGCCGGTGAATTGTTAGTAAAGAACTAGTGCTCAGCTGCTCTGCCAAAGCAAGACCTATAAGAGGGGAGGAATATCTATCAACCATAAGAAATTTGTCTTGAAATATTACATTTTAACTCTTGCTTGAAACAACTCCAACTGAAGGACACAGATTTGTATGGGTGTTGGTTGTAATGGTCCTTATAGGAATGCAGAAAGACCTAGCTTTTTAATTGATGTATCAAAATCTGCAAGCTTTTGCTCACTAGTGGTTGATTCTAATATGAAAAGGTTGAAAAGATGGTTACTTTTCCCACATGACTCAGATGGGTACTGAATTGAACAAAAAGTGGGCAGTGGTCATGGTGTTATGTGTGTATGGTGGGCAGGAGGGAATTAAAAGTAATGGCAGCAAGGCACAGCATCTCACTTCCTTCACTTTGAGCTTCTCTTATTAGCCCTTCTAAGCATTCCATCATCATATATATTTTTTTCTTTTCATGATTACTTCTATTGTTCTCTCCCCAAATCCCATCATTCTAGGCCAGGCCCCATTCTTAACTTCTTCGTTATACAACTATGATAATAGGTATACATATATTGAGCAATGTACATGGTGAAACCCTGTAGGAGACATTCTACACACATGATAATGTTTAATCTCCACAAGACATTGTGGAATTAGTAGAAAGTGGTAGGAGATGATTTGAAGAAATAAGGAGAAACCAGATCAGGTAGGGGCTTGTGGGCCCTGACAGTAATTTAGATTATTCTGAATGTGAATGGATGTCATTGGAGGGTTTTGAGCAGTGGAGTGATACAGTCTGACTTATATCCTGAAGTGAGTTCTCTGGATGTACTGTAGAACGTTGATTAAAAGGGATCAAGAGCAGAAGCGTGAAGACCAGTAAGGAGGCTTTTGGAATGATAATGAAAAGGTAATGGTATCTTGGGTCAGGGAAGTAGTGATGGAAATGGTAAGAAGTGCTAGATTCTAGATATCATGTGAAGAATGAACTGACACTTCAGGCTGATGGGTTGGATGTAGGATAGTGACAGAAAGAGATTTAAGGATGACTTGAAGGTTTTTGGCCTGACCAACTGGGTATATGGTGATGCCACTTATTTAGATGAGGAACACTGGGGGACAGTTTGGGCGAGACTGAAAACCAAGAGTTCAACTTTAGGCATGTAGAGTTTGAGATGCCTATCAGATACCCAAGCAGAGAAGTAAGGTAGGTAGTTATATATATGAGTCTAGAGATAAGAAAAATTTAACTGCTATTACCACTCATTGATAGGGCTAGAATATTATAGGAAGCAATTGGCCTGGGAGGTGGGGGAATAGAAGACCAAATATTTACTTTTCTTGTGAGGAACTGGCCCAAGCTGCCGTTGGCTCTACTAGATCTTCAATATCACTATGTAACAGGAGTTTTGAAAATCTGTTATAAGACCTGTTCTGGACAACTGTCCTAGAAACTATGTAGGAGCAACATGAAATGACAATAAAAAGGAAGGATGGAGAATAGAACATGTGGAAGAAAAATAAAATTATATTCTATTCAAAATGAGCTTCTACACCAAAATTTCAAAACATATGTAAAGTATCTACACTTAAGTGAGGTCACCAAGGAAATAAACAATCAGAATATGAATTCATTCAGAATGAAATTATTTTATGAAAAGATTTGTCATTTAAAAATATGTTTAGGGTGCTGAAAGTGGTAAATGAACAACTTTTATTGAAAATAGAAAATTATGAAGTAAACAAGTGTAAAGAAATGAAAAATGAGACCACATGAATATAAAAGAACCAATTAGAAATCCTGGACATGAAAAATAGTCATTTAAATAAAAAATTCAAAAGAACATAAACTTCGGGTTGCATATAGTCAGAGAGAACATATCAAATTGCAAGATAGAGTACTGAGAAATTCTAAATATAGCAAAGAGAACGATTTTTTAAAAATAGAATTATGACATATGAGCTATAGATTGAGAGGTTTCAACAAATATTCTATAGGAATGACAGAAGTGGTAAAGAGCATCGCAGAGAAGTAATGTTTGCTGATATAATAACTGAAAAACATCCATAATTGAATGCCTGAGTTCTCAGTTCTGTAGTACATGAGTATTAAACAGGATAAATGAAAATATACAGCTAGACACATCATAATAAAACTGCAGAGCATTAAGGATTAAGATACTATCTTCAAAACTACCAGAAAACGTTGATTACCTATGAAAGAATCAATTAGACTCACAGTATATTTATCATCAGTAAAAAATAGTATTATCTTAAAGTGCTAGATAAAAATAATTTCAAGAGTGAGGGTAGATGAAAGTATTTTTAGACATGCTCAGCCTGCTAGTTTACAGGTCAGAGAGGCTCACTAAAGGAAGTCTTGAAATATGTACTTAATAAGAAGAAAGGGTGAGTTTAGAATATAAGAACAGGTTGAAAGAGCATAGACATGGAATCAACCTAAATGCCCATCAAAGGTAGACTGGATAAAGCAAATGTGGTACATATACACCATGGAATAATATGCAGCTATAGAAAAGCATGAGATAATATCCTTTGCAGCAACATGGATGGAGTTGGAAGCCATTATCCTAAGTGAACTAATGCAGGAACAGAAAATCAAACACCACATGTTCTCACTTATAAGTGGGAGTTACACATTGAGTACACATGTGATCTGGTGTAGATCTGTGTCCCCACCCAAATCTCATGTTGAATTATAATTCGAATGTTTGAGGAGGTGCCTGGTGTGAGGTGATTGGATCATGGGGGCAGATTTCTCTTCTGCTGTTCTCAAGGTAGTGACTGAGTTCTCACGAGATCTGGTTGTTTAAAAGTGTGTAGCACCTCCACCTTTGTTCTAGTTCTCCTGCTCCGGCCATGTAAGACCTGATTGCTTCCGCCTCACCTTCTACCATGATTGAAAGTTTCCTGAGGCCTCCCCAGCCATACTGCCTATACATCCTGTGGAACTATGAGCCAATTAAACCTTTTTTTTTTTTTTAATAGAGTACTTAGTCTCAGGCATTTCTTTATAGCCGTGCAAGAACAGACTAATACAACATGGATACCTAATAATCAGTATCAGGTACTGATTGAGTATCAATCAGTACAAAGAAGGGAATAATAGACACCAGGGCCTACTTGAGGGTGAAAGGTAGGAGGAGGGTGAGAATAAAAAAACTACCTGTCAGGTACCATGCTTATTACCTGGGAGATGAGATCATCTGTACACCAAACCCCTCCAACATGTAATTTATCCATATAACAAACCTTCACATATACCCCTGAAACTAAAAGTTAAAAAAACCAAAAATAGATTATATATTATATATTTAATTAATTGAATGTAAGAATTACTTTTTGATGTTTGAGAAAATACAAAATTAATGCTCAAGATAAAATGAAAAATATTAGAGTATTTAGTTTGAGGTTATAATGTGCCAAGGTCTACATCATATTCAGTAGGTGAATGAAAATTCTAAATAATTTTAGGTTGTGTTAGAAAAAGGTACAATTTTATATATCCTTAAAATATTAAAAATAACCAGTAAAAAACTAGAAATATTATCTATAGCTTCAAAATATGTAGAGAAAAAATATAGAAAACTTTATAAATCAAACTGAAAGTCAAAAGAGAAAAAATGAAACAAAATGATTCTATACAAAAAAACATAAAATGAGAGAAAATTTCTAAAAATGTCAGCAATCATTATAAATGTGAACAGATTAAATTCAGCTATATAGAAGAAAAGATTATCTAATTATTTATGAAACAAAGTCCAATTATGCTGTTTGTAAGGTATACACCTAAAACCAAACCAACAGAACATTGAAGTTGATGAAATAGAACAAATAAATGCTATGTGAATTCTAACCAAAAAAAGATTAGTGAGGTAATAATATATCAAAGTAGAATTGAAGAGAAAATAATTAATAAAGAGAAACATCGCATAAAACCACATTAACTAGGTATAACAATCATGGACTTGTATGCCCCTAACTTTGAAATATACAAACAAAACCTCACAGATATACAGAGAGAATTAAACAAATCCACAATTATAGCAAGAGATCTTAGCACACCTCTCTTCAAAATAGAAAGACCAGTTGAGATAAATGTCAAGTAGAGTATCCAAAATTATTCAGCATATTAAGAACCGGAAAAAATTGTCCACTTCCATAAAAACGTCAACATATGCCAAATGCCAATATGATGCAGTTGTTGAAATTATATGACAAAAACTTTAACGTAGCTATCAAATGCTCTATCAAGTAAGGGTAAATGTTTTTGAAGTAAGTAGAAAGATAAAAAATGTCTGCAAAGAAATAAAAGATATAAAGAAGAAATAAATGAAAACTTTAGATCTTAAAACCACAATAACTAATATAAAAAACTCATTGCATGAACTCAAAAGTAGAATGGAGATGACAAATGCAAGAATCAGTGATCTTGAAGAAAAATCAATAGAAACAATTCAATCTGAACAAAAGGGAGAAAAAATATTTTAAAAAATGAACAGGGCGGCCGAGTGCGGTGGCTCATGCCTGTAATCCCAGCACTTTGGGAAGCCGAGGTGGGCGGGTCATGAGGTCAGGAGTTCGAGACCAGCCTGGCCAGCATGGTGAAACCCTGTCTCTACTAAAAATACAAAAAATTAGCTGGGCATGGTGTCACAAGCCTGTAGTCTCAGCTACTTGGGAGGCTGAGGCAGGAGAATTGCTTGAACCCAGCAGGTGGAGGTTGCAGTGAGCCAAGATTGTGCCACTGCACTCTAACCTGGGCAACAGAGTGAGACTCTGTCTCGGGGGGGCAGGGGGGAGGGGAAGAACAGGGCTTCAGGAATCTGTGGAATAATATCTAAAAGTTTAACATATACATAATCAGAATTCCAGAAGGAGTGGAGAAATAGTGTAGAGCAGAAAACATATTGAAGAAATAGTGTCTAAACATTTTCCCAATTTGGCGAAAGATATACACTTAGAGATTATAAAAGTTAGAACCTCTAGTGCTATTCGTAAAAGAAAACATGATATATTAGACTTCATATCAAAGGTAAAAATGTTGGAAATGAGAAAGACAGATAGAAGAATGAAAAGTTACCGCCTAGGACAGAATATGTGCAAGTCACATATTCAATAAAAAATGTACAGCTGAATATATAAGGAACTCTTGAAACTAAAAAGAAAACAAATGAGTCAATTTAATTAAAAGGGCAAAACATTTGGTGAGAAACTTTACAAAAGTATATGTGTATATGTATGTATATATAATATATATATACACACACATATGTATATATATGCTCATGTATATGAGCATCTCTTCATGTTCCCATACATATATACACACACACATACATATATATACATATATGTATGGGAACACAAAGAGATGCTCATCATACAGAAATATTAGTTAAAACCACAGTGGGACATGATGACACAGACATTATAATACAAAGCTAAAAATAAAAGGCAATATAAAGTGTCAGTGAAAATGTCAACTGGGATTATCATGCACTGTTGGAATAATCACTTTGAAAAACAGTTTGGCTGTTTCTTAAGGAATTAAACATACACCTATATGTGTTCCAGTTATTCCACTTCTAGGTATTTACCCAAAAGAGAAGAAAGCACAAGTTCATACAAAAACTTGTACATGAATGTTTATAGAAGCTTTCTTTGTAATAGCTAAAAACTGGAAGCAACTTCAATGTCCATCAGCAGATGAATATATAAAAAATAGTGGTGTATGGATAAAAATGTGGAATACTACCCAGCCATAAAAATGAACTATCGATATACACAACAACATGGATGATTCTCAGTATCATTATGCTAAGTGAAAGAAGGTAGACACAAACGACTACTTACTCTATAATTCCCCTTATATAAAAATCTAGAAGATATAAACTAACCTTTAGTGACAGAAAGCAGGTTAGCAGTTGCTTGGGAAGTGGGGTACAGGAAACATGGAAAGGAGAGGTTATCAAGAGGCCTGAGAAAATGTTAGGAGATTATAAATGAATATGTTCACTATTTTATTTGAGGTGATGGTTTACCAGATGTATGTGTATGTGGAAACTTACCAAACTGCATACTTCAAAAATGCAGTTTATTGTAGGTTAATTATTCCTCAATAGAGCTGTTTAAAACAAAAAGAAAAAAAGAAAACCAAAAATACCAGAGACTGGGGCCAAATTATGAAAGATTTTAGGTAAAAAATATTTCCCTCCATGACACAATTAATACAATTAATATAGTTCTCACGTGGATACACACATACGCGCACACACACACGCACACACACACAAAGCCAATTTAACTGAGCTATAATTACATACCATACAATTCATTCATTTAATGTACAATAAACCATTTAATAAATGCGCATACTTGAATGATTTTTAGTGTATACACTGAGTTGTGAGGTATAATTTTAACGCCCCTTCCTCAACAGAATATGTTTTTAGTAATACACATGAATTAACACAAATAATTATAACCAGAAAGAAAATAAAGTGTAGATTTTCTCTATAAAACATTTTGCGTATAGTTGTCATAGTAAAAGTCATAAGACAATTTTAAGAAAATTAAAACACGTAAAATTGAAATGTAGGCAACTAAATTATGCAACTGATATAACATTTTAGCATTTTGATTTTTACATAGTATTAATGAGCAATTAAAGAATACATTTCATGCTTGAGTATATTGTTCAAATTCAGTATTTTATCTTCAAATGTAATAAAAACATCTTTATCCCCCCAAATTTTACTCCTTAAATTTAACACTTCGTTTCACTGATTTAGACACCAATAAAAGCAAGTGATTACACAGAATCACAGAGCTGCGGTAACTCGGGTTGTTCTTTGTCTTTATAATCACATGCTATAATTTTTAATTTCGTGTACTTTGAAAGTGTAGACATATGTATCATATATTACCACAGGGACTGCAGTCTGGAAGTATGCTCAAAG
>NW_022323299.1:0-8273 GCF_002776525.5 Piliocolobus tephrosceles
TGGGAAGGGGTCAGGGTGAGAGGCTGCTCTGGAGAACAATGAGGTTCTTGTAGCAGCAGGCAGCTCTTGTGCTTTTTTGAGGGTGGCAGAGGAGCTAAGAGCAGTGCCCAGGGTCTGAGGGGGCTGCCCAGTGAGTGGCAGGGGCAGGAGAGGGGAGAATCCTATCCTCAGGGCTGCTCCCAACCAGCGAGTCAGGAGTGGGGGAGACAGGGCTCCAAGAATGAGGCCGCATTCTGCTCCCACAGTGCCTTTTCCAGAAAGTTCCAATCGCTCAATAAATTCGGATCATGAGAGACATTTATGAACAATGACAGAAGAAAAATTACCCAAATAAATGTGGAAGCCAGCAAAAGAGAGCAGTGTTTCCTTCTCTCCGGTTTTGTTCTGGTGGTGTGCTTGGGCCGGGTGGGACTGGTGGATGGAAGGAGAAAACACCAGACTCCAGGGGAAAAGGGCCAAACACCGGATGCCTGGATGCTGGGAGAGGATCTGGCTTGCAGGGATGAAAATAACAGCTGCCCTGTCTAAAGGACTCAGCCTGACACATCATCTCCTTCTATCTCTCAATAGCCCTGTGGTAGGTACCAACATTATCCCCAGTTTCAGATGAGGGAGTGACCCAGAGAAGTGACATCTCCTACCTGAGATCCCATAGCTGGTGGGTGATTGAAGTGGGACCAGAAGCTGGTGTCAGTGGGCTCTGACACCCATGCCCCTAAGCCACTCTGCTTGTCACCAGCTTTGTGTCACCTGTGGTCACCTAACCGAGTCAAATGTCCCAAGTCAGATGAGGCCATCTGAGCAGGACAAATGTAAACAGGCCATGATAAGAAACAGAACTAAATGCAAAGCATATTGGCTATTTGTGTGGGTTCAACCTTTTCCCAGTAAAAAAGTCCTCTTGGAAAAAATTAAAAAGATAATTAGTCAGCACAATGAACTTCAGGTTTCTGCAAAGTCAGAAAGATGTTCCTCAGAGCTGTATTCATCAAAGTGTGGCCATTCGGGAAGTTTTCATGGTCCCCGAGTGGTGGCCCATGAGAAATAGCCAGTCAGGACCTCCTCCCCAACCTGAGACTCGCCAGCCCCTGTTTGCATGCTGTCGGCAGCATTTCAGAAGCATTTGTTGAACACCTATTGCATGCAGACAGCTGGGCTCAGAACGTTGGGGAGTTCGACACCACGGTCTTTAAATATCTGCTTCCTCCCTGGGGTTAAGCGTGCTGGAAGAATGAGGACGGGCTGTGTGTGGAGAACTGGATTTCAGGTGGGAGGAGAGGGACTCTGTGGAGAGTTGAAGCCATGAGCTGTCTTTCTGTCCCATGGCTCACCTGTCCATCCCCGGGGCACTCAGCCCTGGTGGCTGCAAAGAAGTTGATGCAAGTAGGGGTCTTCATGGCTCAGAAAGGGGACAAAGCTGCTGTGGAATCCTGCAACTTCAGAATGGGCACTGCCACCCCAAGGCAGAGAACAGAAAAGCTGAAAACTCCACAGTTGAAAGAGACCCATGAAGAGCTGGAGTCTCACTCCTCTCCCAGGGTTTATAAGAGGGAATCAGAGGCAGCTTCATGGGCTTTGCTGTCCCCAGCCGTTGCCCAGCTCAGACCAGTCTGTATAAGCAAAAGCCCAGGGGAGGTGAAGACGAAAAGCCATCAGGGTGTGAGCGATCGTGGGAGTGGGGGTGAGCATTTTCCACACATCTCAGAAGCCAAGGGAAAGGGGCTGTCAGAGAACGGGAGAGGGAGGGAGATGGCATCTTTGGAGGGAGGTGGTGATAGCCTGAGACCCTCTTGCTGTCCCCGCTGAAGCCTGGTAACTGGAGCTGCCAGGCCACACAGAGAGAGGCTGATGATGGGGGACCTGGAACTCGGAAGGGGCAGAGTGGTCAGGTGACCCACACATGCCTGAGAAAACAGATGTGGAGAGGTTGTGTTGTCATTCTGAGGGAGGAAACAGAGACAGACAGACAGAGACATGGACACAGTGAGAGACACAGACAGAATCATAAAGCAGAGCTGGCTTCTCACTGGCAGGTGTGGGCACACCGGAGAGAGCGTCCAGAGAGGTTAGAAATCTTCCTTAGGTCCTCCTGGGAGGCCCAAGTGACCCCACCGGGGAGCTGAACAGCCTACAGGATTCCCAGGGTTGAGGAAAGGATGCTGTGTAGCCAGCTGGGGCTGAATCCCCTGTGCCTCAGGGAGGGACACCTAATATTTCCAGCCACGCACACCGGGAAGAGTCCTTGGAGTTGAGGCCACTGCCTGGGTCCTCCAGTGCCGGCCAGCGGAGGTTGCTCCTGTCCCTTGCCTTCCTCCTCCCCATCCTTCCGCCAGTCCTGGAATGACTTATTGGCATTCCTGACAGAGAAGAAGAAAAAATAAGCAACTTGGAAAATGCATCTTAAGGTATAATTCAGGAAAATGTCCCCAATCTTGCTAAAGAGGTCAACATGCAGACATAAGAAATTCAGGGAATGCCTGAGAGGGACTATACAAAATGACCATCCCCAAGGCACATAGTCATGAGACTACATGGAAGAAAAATATCTTTAAGGAAGCTAGAGAAAAGAGCCAAATTACCTATAAAGGGAGTCCACTGAGAATAACAGTAGGCTTCTCAGCAGAAGCCTTACAATTCAGAAGAGATTGGGTGCCATTTTTAGGCTTCATTTTTTTGATGGAGTCTTGCTCTGTCACCCAGGCTGGAGTACAGCGGCGTGATCTCGGCTCACTGCAACCTCTGCCTCTGGGTTCAAGCAATTCTCCTGCCTCAACCTCCCAAGTAGCTGGGATTACAGGCATGCACCACCATGTCCAGCTAATTTTTTTTTTATTTTTTTTTTTATTTTTAGTAGAGACAGGATTTCACCATATTGGCCAGGCTGGTCTCAAACTCCTGACCTTGTGATCCACCCGCCTCAGCCTCCCAAAGTGCTGGGATTACAGGCGTAAGCCACTGCTCCCAGCCTTCTAGGCTTCTTAAAGAAAAAATGCCAGCCAAGAATTTCATATCCTACCAAAGTAAGCATCACAAAGGAGAAAAAAACTCTTTTCCCTGACAATCAAATGCTAAGAGAATTCATCACCACCAGACTGGTCCTATAAGAAATGCTCAAAGCAGCTCTAAACGTGAAAACAAAAGAATGATACTCGCTACCACAAAAGCAAACGTAAGTACAAGGCCCACAGACCCTATAAAGCAACTACACAATCAAGACTACAAAGTAACTAACAACACTATGATAAATCACAACCGGAACAAAAACCTCACATATTAACCTTGAATATAAATGGCCTAAACACTCCACTTAAGAGACATAGCATGGAAAACTGGATAAAAAAATGAGACCCTACCTTCTGCTGTCTTAAAGAGACCCATCTCACATATAACGACACCCAAACCCTCAAAAGGATGGAGAAAGGTCTTTCATGCAAATGGAAAACAAAGGATTGTTGTATGAGATAAAACAGACTTTAAACCAACAAGAGTAAAAAAGCACAAATAAGGGCACTTCCTAATGATAAAGGGTTCAATTAAACCAGAAGATTTAACATCCTGTATATATAAGCACCCAACACTGGAGTACCTAGATTTATAAAACAATTACTACTATACCTAAGAAAAGAGATGGACAGCCACACTTCAGCAGCCATTGACAGCATTAGACAGATCATTGAGGCAAAAAACTAACAAAGAAATTGTGGACTTAAATTCGACGCGTGATCAAATGGACCTAATAGACATCTACAGAATACTCCACCCAACGACCACAAAATATACGTTCTTCTCATCTGCACACAGAACATACTCTAAGAGTGACCCAATGCTTAGTCACAAAGCAAATCTCCATAAATTTAAAGAAATGAAAATCATACCAACCATCTTCTCAGACCACAGTGGAATAAAAATAGAAATCAATACCAAAAGGAATTCTCAAAATCACACAAATACATGGAAACTAAACAACTATTTCCTGAATGACTTTGGGGTAAGTCATTAAGGAAGAAGTCAAATAATTAAGGCAGAAGTCAAAAAATGCTTTGAAACAACTGAAAATAGAGGCACAAGATACCAAAACCTCTGGGATACAGCAAAAGCAGTTTTAAGAGGAAAGTTTATATCACTAAATGCCTACATCAAGAAGTTAGAAAGCTCTCAAATTAATAACCTAACATTACACCCAAAGAAACTGGAAAAACAAGACCAAACTAAATCCAAAGCTAGTAGAAGAAAATAAATAACTAAAATCAGAGTAGAGCTAAATGAAATTGTGACCAATAAGCCATTCAAAGGATCAATGAAATGACAAATTGGTTATTTGAAATAATAAACAAGATTTATAGGCTGCAAGCTAGATTAAAAAAAATCCTCCAAAAAAGCAAATCAGAAATAACACAGGCAACATTACAACTAATTCCACAGAAACACAAAAGATCCTTAGAGACTGCGATGAACATCTATATTCACATGAACCAGAAAATCGAGAGGAAACAAATAAATTCCTGGAAACACACAACCAAGATTGAACCAGAAAGAAATTAAAACCCTGAACAGACCAATATTGAGTTACAAAATTGAATGAGTAATAAAATATCTACCAACTTTAAAAAGCCCTTGACCAGATGGATTCACAGCCAAACTCTACCAGACCTGCAAAGAAGAAATGGTACAAATCCTACTGAAACTATACCAGAAAATTGAGGAGGAGAGATTCCTCCCTAACTCATTCTACAAAAACAGTCTCATTCTGATATTGGAATCTGGCAGGACACAGTGAAAAAAGAAAACTATAGGCCAATAGCCCGATGAACATAGATCCAAAAATCCTCAACAACATACTAGCAAACCAAATCCAGCAGCATGACAAAATCATAATTCAGCATGATCAAGTGGGTTTTATTCCTGGGATGTAAAGATGGTTCAATATATGCAAATCAATAAATGTGACTCACCACATAAACAAAATTAAAAACAAACATTATATGATCATCTCAATAGATGAAGAAAAAAAGTATAATAAAATCCAACATCCTTCATGATAAAAACCCTCAAAAAACTAGGCATCGAGGGAACATACCTCAAAATAATAAGAGCCATCCAGGGCAAACTCACAGCCAACATCATACTGAATGTGCAAACGTTGGAAGCATTCTCCCTAAGAAATGGAACAAGACAAGGATGTCTACTCTCACTACTCCTATTCAACATAGTAGTGGAAGTCTTAGCCAGAGCAATCAGGCAGAAGAAAGGAATAAAAGGTATCCAAATAGGAAAAGAAAGTCAAATTATCTCTGTTGACTGATGACATGATTCTATACCTAGAAAACCCTACAGATTCCTCCAAAATACTCCTAGACCTGATAAATGAGACTGGCAGTTTCAGGATACAAAATCAGAGTATAAAAATCAGTAGCATTACCATATGCCAACAATTGTCAAGCTGAAAGCCAAATAAAGAACACAATCCCAATTACAATAGCCATACACAAAAAATAAAATACCTAGGAATACCTCTAACCAAGGAAGTGAAAGTGAAAGATCTCTACAAGGAGAACTAAAAAACACAAACAAATGAAAAACATTCCATGTTCATGGATCAGAAAAATCAATATCATTAAAATGTCCATACTGCTCAAAGCAATCTGCAGATTCCACCCAATTCCTACCAAATTATCAATGTCATTTTTCACAAAACGAAATCATCCTACCAAAAAGTCACCTGCATGCATATGTTTGTCACAGCACTATTCACAGTAGCAAAGTGATGGAATCAACCTAGGTGTCCATCAATGGTAGACTGGATAAAGAAAAAATGGTATGTATACAGCATGAAATACTATGCAGCTATGAAAAAGAATGAAATCATGTCCTTTGCTGCAACATAAATGCAGCTAGAGGCCTAAGTGAATGATCCTAAGTGAATTAACACAGAAACAGAAAATCGAACACTTGGTTCTCACTTTTAAGTGGGAGGTAAACAATGGATACACACAAACATTAAAGATGGAAACCATAGACAATGGGGACTCCAAAGCGGGGTAGGGAGGGTGGAGGACAAGGGTGGGAAAACTACCTGTTGGGTACCAAGTTCACAATTTTGATAATGGGTTCAATAGAAGCCCAAACCTCAGTATTATGCAATAAGCCCATATAACAAACCTGTACATGTGCTCCCGAATCTAAAATAAGTATTTCCAAAAAGCAATTGACCTATATTATTAACATTTTAATCTACCTGTATATATGTTTTAATCTACATGTGTTCATGCTTTGAAATATGATACAGGTACTATGACGATCCCTGCTCTGTAGGGGAGAAAGCAGAGACACATCACTTCCCCCAAATCACAAAGTCAGGAAGGAACAGACCTCACAGAGTCCAGTCTGTCACTGCCTCATGCTTTGTGCCCTTACAAGGCAAACTAGATAAGTGCCATTCTAGAGAAGCAGACAGAATTCAAGTGGAGGAAAGGGGAGGGGAAGAAGACGTCAGCTGAGGCCTATTTAGAGCATCCCAGCTGAGGCTGCATGAGGAGGGAGGCACGCAGTCATGGAATTTGTTCCCCTTTTTGCATACTGACCAGCCCTGGCAATGGAGCTCAAGGCATCTTTGTGCCACTGCGCAGTGAGTGACATCATGGGCACGGCCAGGTCTTTATCAGTTCTGCCGGACAAATAGCCAACCCCTCTAGGTCTGGAGAGACAGCAAGGTGCTGTGCGGCGGAGCATTTGGGTCTCAAAGAAGCAGGTGAGCCTGGGTCCGAAGGGCTGGGTGGAGGAGCATCTTGGTGCTTCTCTGCTGGGGAAGAGACAGGGGACAGGGCATGTTCAGGAAGACAGGCAGGCTGACCCCGCCTGGAAGACACTCAGAGATAAGAAGGGTGGATGTAGTGACCACGTGCCCTTTTGGGTGAGATGCTGCTGGCCAGGGGCAGGAAGGCCCCCCGCTACCAACTCCATGTCACTCTCTCTCACCGGTGGCCACCACCATGGGTGCAGGCCCCAACAAGTCCTACTTCTCCTGCAATCACTGGCTCGCCTTTTCTGTGTACCTTCTCACCTTCCTGGTGGGGCTCCCCCTCAACCTGCTGGCCCTGGTGGTCTTCGTGGGCAAGCTGCAGTGCCGCCCGGTGGCTGTGGACGTGCTCCTGCTCAACCTGACCGCCTCCGACCTGCTCCTGCTGCTGTTCCTCCCTTTCGCATGGTGGAGGCGGCCAGTGGCATGCACTGGCCCCTGCCTTTCATCCTCTGCCCGCTCTCAGGATTCATCTTCTTCACTGCCGTCTATCTCACCGCCCTCTTCCTGACAGCCATGAGCATTGGGCGCTTCCTGAGCGTGGCCCACCCACTATGGTACAAGACCCGGCCGAGGCTGGGACAGGGGCGTCTGGTGAATGTGGCCTGCTGGCTGCTGTCTTCTGCTCACTGCAGCGTGGTCTGCGTCATGGAATTCTCAAGGAACTCCTCCCATAGGCAGAATACCATTGAGACCTGCTTCATGGAGTTCCAGGAGGACCAGCTGGTCATCCTCCTGCCTGTGTGGCTGGAGATGGTCGTGGCCCTCTTTGTGGTCCCCTTGATCATCACCAACTGCTGCTACAGCCGCCTGGTGTGGATCCTCGGCAGGCGGGGCAGCCACCGCTGGCAGAGAAGGGTGGCGGGGTTGGTGGCAGCCACACTGCTCAACTTTCTTGTCTGCTTTGGGCCTTTGCACATGTCCCATGTCATGGGCTTTGTTCAGGGTGAAAGCACGATGTGGAGGACCTACGTGATGCTTCTCAGCACCCTGAACTCCTATGTCGACCCCCTTGTCTACTCCTCCGGGTTCCAAGCCAACCTTCACGGGCTGCTGAGGAGGCTGTGTGGGCTCTGGGGCCAGTGGCAGCAGGAGGGCAGCGTGGAGCTGAAGGAGCAGAAGGGAGGGGAGTGGCACGAGGAGGACCTCACAGAAGAAAGGAAGAGTAGTGGACTATAGCAGGGCTGTGGAACTGGTGGCCAGGTGGCCTATGCTGAAAGCTAGGTCCTCCGGGGCAGGAGGGTGTAGCTGGTGTGTCATCCTTAGGGCACTTCCTTGCTCATGCCAGGAGGGATTTGGAGTGGCGAGCTGGGGCCTGATGGGGCTTGGGGGCAGAATAGACATCTAGCCTTCCTAAGGGTGTGCGCACTAAAGCCCAGCTCTCTATCTCACCTCCATCCCCATCCACCCACACACCATGGATTGGCCTCTGGGAAGGGGTCAGGGTGAGAGGCTGCTCTGGAGAACAATGAGGTTC
>NW_022323300.1:0-1673 GCF_002776525.5 Piliocolobus tephrosceles
TTATTTCATTTATTTCTGCTCTAGTAACTTTGGAAATTGTCTCTGAGATTTTTTTATTTTTACTTTATGAAATGGCCAGTGCTTTCAAGAAGAAGTAAGTGAATAGGCTTCTGGCCTTCCTCTCCTGCGAATTTAGCATCCCTCTCCAGTCTTGCTGGCTTATTTAACTGATGGCTACTATAACATTTGGGAAATTAGCAAGTAAATAGTCTATCTGAACCTACTAATAATCATCATCATTACTCACGAGTGTTTAAGAACATTCATTGCCTACTTACCCAGCACTGAGTCCTAAGGCCTGTGCGCTTGCTTCCTGCCATCCAGTCTAACTTGAGATGGGCTATCTTTTTAGCTACTTTTCCCCTCTCCCCTGGTCTGGATTCAAGACAGTTCGCACATTTGTGTTATAAACATCCCACTTCCTGTACTGTGTGTTTCAGGGTTGTCTCCCTTTGAACCACGTTAGCACTGGGCAGATGGAGTTCCGGACCCTTTTTCATTACAACCTTCAGAGCTCTGTCCAGAGCCTGGGATCTGTCCAGGTGCATTTACCTGGTGACCTTGCTGGGCACAATCCTTCTGGGGCGGAGATACAGAGCCCATGCTACATTAGCCAGCTCATACTCTTCAAGAAGAACCCATATCCAGGGGGCCAAGCTCCTGGGCAGGTACAAGCTGACAGATGACCTGCTACTTCTAATGACCATTTCAAATTTGCAGTAATTGGGCTTTAATGACAAAAAAAGAGACTAGGTTGGCATATTTGCACCTGTTTTTTGCGTGTTTGCACCCTCTGAGTGTCAAGAGGGGCCACTTAGAACATGTTGCTGACTCTACTCCTCTTAGAAGATTAACTTCTTCAGAAAACTCCTGGCAAAACTAGATGTCACTTGTATCTGGGTCACTGGGCCCATTCAGTGTTTCCTTGAGGCCTTCTAATCCATTGTCAGAGAACAGAAGGCTTTGGGGAGGTTGTAGCATGTGATGCAGTGGTTATGCAAGCATTGTGGCCAATCATGTCTTTTTTTCTTTTTTTGAGACAAAGTCTTGCTGTGTCGCCCAGGCTGGAGTGCGGTGGCGCAATCTCAGCTCACTGCTGCCTCTGCCTCCTGGGTTCAAGCGATTCTCCTGCCTCAGTCTCCTGAGTAGCTGGGACAACAGGCGCCCACCACCACACCCGGCTAATTTTTTCTTGCATTTTTAGTAGAGACGGGTTTTCACCATGTTAGCCAGAATGATATCGATCTCCTGACCTCGCGAACCCCCTACCTCAGCCTCCCAAAGTGCTGGGATTATAGGCATGAGCCACCACGCCCAGCCAATCTTGTCTTTAGAACAATAAAGATATGGTTCTAACATCAAATGCGGAGTATACCTGAATGACACTTAAGAAGGGGTTGCTGAGGACATGGCAGTGCTTACCCCCATCCTCCCTGCTCACCAGAGAGGCACGGCTGGGCTGAACCTGCAGGGTGGCCCCTGGCTCCCTGGGAGGTCAGGAGAAACAGGGGACCACAGTGAAAGGGGGATGTGAGGATGGGGAAGTCAGGGAGGATTGTCCCAGCCACTTGGCAATTTTGTAGACATCCACTCGGAAGCTTTGTGAATTGTGTGAACATAACTGCTTAAAAAGGCCAAAGTTTATTTCATTTATTTCTGCTCTAGTAACTTTG